>NC_142602.1:31863005-31991388 GCF_041222555.1 Hakea prostrata | reverse complement strand
TAGAGTTAAAATTATAACTTTTATACTTGAGATGGGCTTGATTTAGGAGTATTTTGATTCTTTGTTTTAGTGATAGTATTCATTCAGTTGTTGTCTTATTTGAGTCTTAACATGTTGCATTTTGTTTAGTTCATTTTTGTCACATTGCAAGAACTTTCCTTCTTTTTTATGGATAGATTTTGATTTTTCTTTCTCTCTTTAACATGTAGGTGAAGATTCAAATGAAGAACATGTCCTCTAACTTTGTTGTGGGGTGCTGTTGCTGCGTACTTGCTACAACAACGGAGCAAAACATATTCTCAGATCCACCTCTAATGGGAATTGACTAAAAGGGCTAACTTAAGTGGACTAAATTCTTGTAAATACATGATGGTTTTCAGCCCTATGATCTCAAGGAGGAAAGTTCTAATCCCATGGTCAGAATCTAACCTAATGATTGAAGACTTGTTATGGAAGAAAGAGAAAGAGATAGACAAGGGTGTTGGAGGAGAGAGGTGAGACATTCGGACCAAGGGGGAATAGAGACCTGTTTGAGAGGAAGGGAGGTAGAGAAGCGCATGCTCAGAGCTCTTGTGGAAGTAAGGAGCTGCTCGAGTTGCTGATTTGCTGAGAAGTAATCGGAGCTCATGTGTGGGGGCATTGAAGCCTTAGTTTATTCTTGTTTTTATAACTCTATCTTCTGTACTTTCTAATCTCATGTCAACTATACTTGGTTTTATGCATTTGAATTCTTTATAGGCTAAATCTTAGCTGTGTTGGGATGATAGTAGTACCTAAACCTGGATTTTGATATATAACTAATCATGTGTTCTTTAGTTTTATTGCAATCCACTTTATTGTTAATGAATTCAGCATGTTATATTGACTAATTTCAGTTCTTGAATGATCTTTCTTGAATGAATGTTATGATTTCATTAATTGGAAAATTAATGAAGTCTAGGTGTTTGTTGAATTGTGTGAGTTAGCATCATTTTTAATTAGGTTGTGTTAATTAGTAGGTTGGGTAGGAATACCCAATTACCTCACATTACAATTGATTGGTTTGGGTTTAAATTGCATACTTAATTCAATTCTTCATAGGAATATGCAGATGTTGACTTAGGATGCTAGCTTATGTGTATTGGAAAATACCATAGTGTCATTCATTCCAAGTTCTTGATTTATCTTGGGGTTGTAGTATTGCTTTAGTATTTGTGTTATAAAATTCAGGGAAGGGAAACTTGATTCCTAACACACTTGTCACTCGATAAGTTTCTTCCATTGCTTAATTCATATTTTAGTTCCTTAGTTTTCTTTATCTGTCATTTGGTTATTTAGTTAGTAAATCACCAATCAACCTTGTTAATTTCATTTAAATCAATTTTACTTTTACATTGAAAGTTAAGGATATAATTCTCCGTGGGATCGATTTTGTACTTATCATTTATTACTTGATTGCGATAAGTATACTTGCGTAATATCTTGAGATACAAGCAACAAGTTTTTGGCGCCAGTTGCCGGGAATTTTGTCTTTGATAATTAGTGTAGAAGTAAGTTTTTGTTTTATCTACTGAAATTTCTTTGCTTTGATATTAGTCTTCTTTTATTCTCAGGTGCTTTTACCCTTGTATGAACACGCTGCCTGATCAAGAGTTGGCACCCTTTGACATCGAAATAGAAAGGACATTTCGAGCTAGAAGAAGGAGCAACGAGGCCTAGCAGCAGTTCCAACAATGGCTGAAGCAGTGAGAAATGGATTGAATAATAATGAGAATAATATGGCAGCTGAGGGTGATGATAGAGATAGAGCCATCAGAGCATATGCTGTCCCCATGTTGCATGAGCTGAATCCAAGCATAGTACGGCCAGATATTCAAGCCTTACATTTTGAACTTAAGCCGGTGATGTTCCAAATGCTTCAAACTGTGGGACAATTCAGTGGGCTTCCAACAAAAGATCCTCATCTCCATCTTAGACTCTTCATGGAAGTAAGTGACTCTTTCAAGATACCTGGAGCAATTGAAGAGGCTTTGAGATTGAAGCTATTCCCTTATTCATTGCGGGATAGAGCAAGAGCGTGGTTGAACTCCTTACCTCCCCAATCAGTAGCTACATGGAATGACTTGGTAGAGAAGTTCTTGATGAAGTACTTCCCTCCAACAAAGAATGCCAAGCTCAGAAATGACATAACTGGTTTTCAACAGTTGGATAGTGAGTCTTTATATGAGGCATGGGAGAGGTTTAAGGAGCTCTTGCGTAAATATCCTCATCATGGCATTCCTCATTAGATTCAGATGGAGACTTTCTACAATGGTTTAAGGGGACAAACTCGATCCATAGTGGATGCATCAGCCAATGGGGCTATATTGGCAAAGTCTTACAATGAGGCTTATGAAATTTTGGAAAGGATGGCCAACAACAACTACCAATGGCCAGCTGAAAGAGGCTGCTGCAAGTAAGAGGGTGGCTGGAATTTATGAGTTGGATGCGGATGACGGCCTTAATCGCACAAGTTTCATCCCTCACTAGTGTGCTAAAATCTGTAAACTTGGTTGCAAACTGTACAACCACAACAAAATCCAGCAGTCTCTTGTACATATTGTGGTGGGGAGCATGTCTTTGATAGTTGTCCATCTAACCCGTGAATCAGCCTACTATGTTGGTAATTTCAGCAAAGCTAATAACCCATATTCCAACACTTATAATCCTGGTTGGAGGCAGCACCCTAACTTCTCTTGGAATGGTCAAGGACAGAATGTAGGCCCATCATCTATCCCAACTAGACCTTATCAGCTTCCAAGTGCTCAACAGCAAGTGAAGATTCAGCCTATAGAACCTTCTTCATCAATTGAGCTCCTATTGAAAGAATACATGGCAAAGAATGATGCAATTATTCAGAGCCAAGCAGCTTCATTGAGAAATTTGGAGAATCAAGTTGGGCAGCTGGCTAATGCTTTAAGCAACAGACCTCAAGGATCACTGCCAAGTGATACTGAAAATCCTAGGCATGAAGGCAAAGAGCATTGCAAGGTTATTTCATTACAGAGTGGGAAACATCTAGAGCCACCTCATGTTAAGTCCAGTCAACCGAAGGAGCCTATTCCTGTCCAAGAAGAATGGGAAAAGGAAGATCCAGTGGTTATTCAAAAGGACCAATCTGATTTTGAAAACAAAAGTGTTGAACCACCAGCTACAGCTCCATTGCAACAGGGTTCTCTAGAAAAAAGTGCCTTATAAACCACCCCACTTTCCTTAAAAATTTCAAAGGCAGCAACAAAACCATCAGTTCAAGAAATTCTTGGATGTTTTGAAGGAGCTCCACATCAATATACCATTCGTAGAAGCACTTGAACAAATGCCAAATTATGTGAAATTCATGAAAGACATCCTTTCTAAAAAAAAGAGATTTGGAGAGTTTGAAACAATAGCCATGACACAAGAGAGTAGTGCCTTCTTGCTGAACAAGCTTCCTCAAAAATTAAAGGATCCTTGGAGTTTCACCATTCCTTGTGCTATTGGAGAAAATTATATTGGGAGAGCCCTTTGTGACCTTGGAGTTAGCATTAACCTTATGCCAATGTCAATCTTCAAGAAGCTTGGTGTGGGAGAAGCAAGGCCAACTACAGTAACACTTCAGCTGGCTGATAGATCCTTAGCTCATCCTGAAGGAAAAATTGAAGATGTCTTGGTAAGAGTTGATAAGTTCATCTTCCCTGCTAATTTCATTGTTCTTGATTTTGAAGCTGATAAAGATGTGCCTATCATTCTTGGAAGACCCTTCTTGGCCACTGGAAAGACTTTGATTGATGTGTATAAAGGAGAATTAACTATGAGGGTAAATGGAGAGCAAGTCACTTTCAATGTTCTCCAGGCAATGAAATCTCCAGATGAGATAGAGCAATGCCCAATGGTAGATATCATTGAGGAGCTGGTTTTAGAAGAAGTTGAGACAAAGGGCAGTACAAATCCATTAGAGCTTTCATTAACATCTGAAATTTCACAAGTGGGTGATAAAGCAGGTAGCTACATTAAATGGTTAGATGCAAGACCAGCTGAGACATTAAGAAAGAGTGGATTTGATCCTCTTGTATTATCTGAGCATGCAACTCAATCTCCTAAGCCATCAATTGAAGAGCCTCCTGTGTTAGAATTGAAGCCTCTTCCAGGACACCTTAGGTATGCCTATTTGGGTGAAGGAAAGACACTTCCAGTTATCATTTCAGTAGTGCTAACAGCAGAGCAAGAAGATATGTTAATTAAAGTGCTGAAGAAATACAGCAAAGCATTAGGATGGACCATATTAGATATCAAGGGAATCAGCCCATCAATTTGCATGCACAAAATTCTGCTGGAAGACTGCTGTAATAATTCTGTGGAGCATCAAAGGAGGCTGAAGCCAATTATGAAGGAAGTGGTCAAAAAGGAAATCATTAAATGGTTAGATGCTGGGGTGGTGTATCCAATTTCAGACAGCAAGTGGGTGAGTCCAGTACAATGTGTCCCCAAGAAAGGAGGAATGACAGTTGTAGAGAATGATAATAAGGAGCTGATACCTACAAGGATAGTGAGTGGGTGGAGAATATGTATGGACTATAGGAAGCTCAACAAGGCTACAAGGAAAGATCATTTCCCTCTACCCTTCATTGATCAAATGCTTGATAGATTGGCTGGAAAAGAGTATTATTGCTTCTTAGATGGATACTCAGGGTACAATCAAATAGCCATTGCTCCTGAAGATCAACATAAGACCACTTTCACTTGCCCATATGGTACCTTTGCCTTTAGAAAAATGCCTTTTGGTCTATGTAATGCCCCAGCCACTTTCCAAAGATGTATGATGGCCATTTTCACTGATATGGTGGAACAATTTGTAGAGGTGTTTATGGATGATTTTTCAGTTTTTGGAGAAACTTATGTTGAATGTCTCACTCACTTGGCAAAAGTTCTACAGAGATGTGAAGAAACCAATTTAGTCCTCAACTGGGAAAAATGCCATTTTATGGTTAGAGAAGGGATTGTTCTTGGACACAAGGTTTCCAAATAGGGTCTAGAAGTGAATAAAGACAAGGTTGCCATTATAGAAAAATTACCACCACCATCAAGTGTGAAAGGGATTAGAAGCTTTCTTGGACATGCTGGGTTTTATAGAAGGTTCATAAAAGATTTTTCACAAATATCTAAACCATTGTGTAGCCTGCTTGAAAAAGAAAGTCAGTTCAGCTTTAGTGAAGCACGTATGACAGCATTTCTAGAGTTGAAGAAGAAGCTAATCTCTACACCCATCATTGTGGCACCGGATTGGTCTATTCCCTTTGAGGTCATGTGTGATGCTAGTGATTGGGCTGTAGGAGCAGTTTTGGGACAGCGTAAGAATAAGGTATTCCATTCAATCTATTATGCTAGTCTGACCCTATCAGGAGCACAACTGAATTACACTGTCACCGAAAAAGAGCTCTTGGCAGTTGTGTTTACATTTGACAAATTTAGAGCTTATCTAGTGGGGGCAAAGGTCATTGTGTTCACAGATCATTCAACCATCAAATATTTGATACACAAGAAGGATGCTAAACCAAGGCTGATTAGATGGATCTTATTGCTTCAAGAGTTCAATTTGGAGATAAAAGATAGGAAGGGGACTGAGAATCAAGTGGCTGACCATTTGTCTAGGTTGGAAAATCCAAACCAAGCAGCTGAATTTGAAATTAAAGAAGTGTAATATCCAGCCCTATTCTAACCTTGACCCTGACCTGGATCCACTGTTGTATTCAGGTCCGAGGACCTGAAGCCGTGGAAGAAGAGATTTATGGACCATTCTGATTGATGATCATGATTCGGAGACCGAGCCCATGGACATTGACAATGTTACCCCTTGCTTAAATGCATTGTCGGTGTTTAAGGAAAGTCTGTGCATCGGAGAAGATTAATATGGTTGATGTACCAAATGAACTCCAGTGCACAATCCAAAGGTATTCCCCGAAACTAGACTTCTTGATTGAATTGTGAAAGAAAACCTCACTCAATTTGACCTTGTATAGCCTTTCAAATCCCTACTTGAAGTTGCTGTTCTAAACATGAGTTTTCTGCTGAAAATATTTTGGTCGATCATTTTGGTCGATACCATCCACCAAGGACCATCGACCAAAATATCCCAGTCTGCCAAGTTAATGATTCCATGGAATATTCCTTTTCTATTTAATATGACCTCGAGCCTGGAGCCTTTTGCAATCATTTTTCTCACCTGGGAACGTGGGGAGAGCTTCCCAAAGCATCTCCTTGGTTAGTGTGAAGGGTATCTCATCAAAGACACTTAGTTTATCATTGATTCTTGTCTTCATCTTCAACACTAAGGTATGACTCTTCATTCCACTCTCTACCCTACCATTTTCTACTCTTTTCTATTGTCATCTTGCTGATGAGACATTTGGAATGGTGCCGCAACCTTGCAACCACCACTCCAAGTGCCTACTCATGCTCAATCCATGATTCCCTTAGCCATTCATTGATGCTAATGCTTATATCTCATGCCTAGCATATGTATTCCATGATTTACCTATTAACATCATACCATTTGATATCAAACTGAGCTATAGAGTGTATTATGTTCATGTTTAACATTGCCATATGGTTCCAATCGAATTTCTATTAGTTCCTCTAGCTATTGCATGCTATTCATCATCAATGCAATCAATTCCAACTCATGCCATGATGTTTATCACTTGAACTTGATAGCTCAAATTGGGGCTTTTTAATTGGACCATTGGATTGGGTTAATTCCTTGATTTATAGTGTCCTACTACTGTTGTTAAGTATGCCTCCAAGTTTCAGATTGATCCAAACACCGGAAGACTCATTTCGGACCAAAATCCCCAAAATCCACTATTCTGCCCGAGGACAATTTTGGTCGATACTTTTGGTCGATACCATCGACCAAGACCATCGACCAAAGTTGTTGCTGATAGAAACCTTGGTCAGTTTTGACCCAAATGACATCCGATCTTCCGATCTTCCCGACTTCTTTTCTAACTTATTATTGATGTTTGTTTAGGGCCTTAACAATTCTATTGGACTATTCTTGGTATTCTCAATTCATCATCAACTCATCCAAGGTAAGGATGGTTATATCCATAAACCTATAAGTCATCAAATATTGAACTGTGCTTTATTCAAAGAATGAAATCCCTAAATTTCTTTCAATCATTATGATATCTTATATATGTGTTAGAACAGTAACATTTAAATCTTTATACTTTTGTTGTGTTACTTTATCATTTTGATTTGCTTATGTTTATAATGATGCGTTTCAATATCATGATTTGATTACTATTATGAATATGCATTGGATGCATGAGAAATAATGAGATTGGATGTGTGATTGCTTACGTATGACTTGGGATTGGAGGGTGTCCTACGGACACTTCGTCCTTGGGCATCGGAGGGAATAGTATGGGATGTTCTCCGATGGTGCCTATCGACACTCTCCCGAGTTATTGGATGACATACATAGGATTGTTTAGTTGTGTGGCTAGGTTCATCCTTGTCGTGTCAGACCCGAATCGGAAGGGCATTGAGACCGAACAACCCGTGGTAGTGTATGGTTGGATGGGCGCTCTAGGCCGGTAACCAATCCGGTAGGGGACATAAACCATGCTACGGATACTTGAAAGGGGCCATTTATTGGTAGAGTTGCATATGGATAGACTTGGGTTCATGGGCGCTCAAGACTGGTAACCAATCCGTGAGAGGACGTGAGAGCTTCCCGTTTACTATATGTGGATGACCAATAGGGTTGATGAGTCTGAAATCCGGGATTTCGTTCACTCTAGTGTGAAGGATACCGGAAAGGATCGTCGGGGGCGAGGAATGGACGTATCTGAATCTGATTTGACCGACTGAGTAGATGACTTGCATTGGGCTAGGCTTTCTTGTGACATGCACCAGTACTTGACCAAATGGTGATGTGAGAGAGCGGTGACCGATCCCCTTACCATGGTTTTTTGATGACTTTACCGATCTTCCCCGGGCATTCCCAAGATATGGAAATGGGAGAGTGACTGACGACCCAGAGAAGTACGGTGCTATGACATAAAGCATGTCTACCTTAGAGACCAGCATTCATAGAGTTAGGCTCATATCTGCATCATATGTTCCATATCACATTGCATTATTATATGTTACGAATGTGTATGATTTCTAATTATGGAATAACTTCCTTGCTTGAGTTCTTCAAACTCATTCCTTTTTGTGCAAATGTTTTAGAGTACATTCCAGGTGCCGAAGATTACGATGGCACCTCCTATGAGGCGGACTATGATTCCACATACTACCCTCCGGGTAGTGGCGTCGGTGAGGATCCGTATATTGGAGCCGAGGAGGATTACTATCCGCACCAGGGTTAGCCCCACAGTTGTGAGGGAGCGGCAGCCCTGGGTTTACTTCATCCATACGGTGAGGCGACTACCATTAGTATAGAAGAAACCCTTGCATGGTGCCCCATTCCCCTGGTGTATTTGTGGAACCTTGGATATTGTAATTAACTTGTCTTTGGATTATTCTGGTGATATTCGGATATGTAACTAACTTGATTTACTTCTTTTCCGCTGCTCTGAGAGGGTGACTACCACACCTTCTCACCCTTTATGATTTTGATCACACTTTATTATTATCTATATTCCGCACTCTGATTTAGTTACTCTTATCTTATTCATGATACTTAGTATTAGCTATTTTTACCATTGATTATTACTGTTCATGATTGTGTTACCGTGTATGTGAGAGGCAACATGCACTCAGACCATTGATCCTTGGATTGTGGATCACATCCTGGGTATTCCAAATGGGGTACCGGCTGGGTGGATGTGACAGATTGGTATCATAGCCCAAGATCAAGTGGAACCCTGACCACAGAAACGGTGACGGAACATTCCAAGTCACAGATCCAGAAGTGACTCAAGTGCTCCTAGAAGTGAATAATAGATAACCTGGACTAGAAACCAAAATATTGAAACATAATTTGACCCATGAATAAGACACAATAATATAGACAAAATAACTGAACTTCATTGATTTCATAGGGAAATTTTTACAAGTCTGAAAAGAGAAATACATCCATGATGACATAAAAGAAAATTTCTAGTGCTGTCTATGTAGGTGAACGACTCCTGCGATCTGTCTGATCCCTCCTAGATCTGAACTCCTCCTCCGATCGTGCAAACCTCTCACCGAGGGTGCACATGTGTAACTCCATCCTCTCCCCGCCAAGCCTCGATCCTCTCAAGAATAGAGTAAATCGACGACCGATGAGTCGCCACATCCGGAGCCTCGGAAAGTCGTGTGTGATGGGCCTCCGACCTCGCAAAATCATGGAGCGGGAACCTCCTCATGCCTCGGAGCCTCCTCATGACCCTGATCATCATCCTCACTATGCTCATCATCGTCACCACCATCATCATCATCAGTACTATCATCCTCTGAGTCGTATCTCCTGATGCATCATCGATATCATCCTCATCCTCTGATCTGACTGCATCCTGGAGCCCCATCTTCCTGATCAACCATGTACAAATGGGCTCACCTAAATCTCGACCCTGAATCGTAGGTGTATGATTCTAACCATTAGCTACAAGTATTACTCAGTTTTATTGAAGAACACAACAATGGTGAATGAAGTTTTCAAGAAAAGAGAAAAAGAAAGAGAACTTACTTGTGTAGATGATCAAGTGAGACTATCAAGAATGATTGAAGCTTTGAATCAAGTCCTAGCACTTTTGAAAACCCTAGAAAATCGCTTTCTCTAGAGCTAAACTCAAAATGGTTGAGTGAGAAATGAAAATGAAATGAGAAGTGGGCCCTTTAAATCTGATTTTCGCGCATAATTTATTTTGGTCGATCATTTTGGTCGATACCATCGACCAAGAAGCATCGACCAAAATTCTCCATTTTCCTGCATTGGGTTATTTTGGGAATTTATGATTCTTAGACTCATTTCCTCTATATTTTGATCAATGCTGATTTATTTTACTGTTATATTGATAATTCTAACCATGATTTGGTTATCCTATTCGTTGGCCAAGTTGTCTTTGTCAAATTTGAAATTTTGGTATCCTTATCTTTGATCCATGCAGAATGGTCTTACTTAGAAATCGTTTCGTCGGATTCGGAAGCAACGGAAACGAAGAAACCCCTGCTGGAGGCTCTGATCAGCAGACACAGGACGATAGCCACACCCGAATGGCATTCCTGGTGCCCCCGATATCGGAAGCTTTAGAGATATCGCCAGCGTCATGACCAACATGATGCAACAGCAGGCTGCCCAATTTAATCAAATGATGGCTGGTTTTGCTACCCTTCACAATGAGAACCGTGCCGGAATTGGAACTTCTGGAGCCGCAGCCCCTCTTATGGAAAGATTCACCGGGACACCCCACACCCGTTAGATGGAAAGTTTCCTAAAGTTACAAGTACCTTCCTTTACTGGTGTAACAAAGGACACCCTCTTTCCGAACAAGTGGCTTCGTGAGTTAGAGAAGGCCTTCAGACATTTGCAATGTTCTGATGCTCAGAAAGTGTTGTTTGCCGAGCAGAAGTTTCAACAAGAAGCTGATGCATGGTGGGCTTCCACTAGGCCTATCCTTGAGACCTTGAATGGTGGTGTTGTTACTTGGGAGAAGTTTAAGGAAGCTTTTTGCAAGAACTACTTTCCGAAAGCTGTAAAGGACGCAAAGGAGGCCGAGTTCATGGCCTTAGTACAAGGTACTTTGTCTATGCTTGAGTATCAGCAGAAATTTGAAGAACTTTTCTTCTTCGCCCCCGAGTCTATTAAGTTTGAAGAAGCCAAGGCGAAAAGGTTTTTCAAGGGTTTGCGACCTTCTATTAAGGCATACCTCACTGTCTTGCCTCTTGAAGGATATGCTCAGGTGGTTCAAAACTCGAAGAAGCTTGAAGAAAATGAAAAGGAAAATGCTCGAGTTTAGAAACCCTGGCAACCTAGACCTTCTGGATTTGTGGACCGTGCTAGACCTACTCCTTATCCTGCACCCGCCTTTCAGCCGAGAAATGTTGGTCGGGAATCCTAATTCCTTCCCGTGAGCTATTATGGTCAGTCCAGTGGAGCCAGACCTCAGGGAGCTACTTATCCTCCTAGGCCTGGGATGGTGAATCCTAGACCAGCTTATCAGAGACCTCCCCCTGCTGCAGCTCCTATTGGACCGAAAGATACTACTTGCTTCCTCTGCAAGCAAGCAGCCATTATGCTCGTTCTTGCCCCAAGAAGTCCGTGCAACCTCAAGCTCCTGTAGTGAAGAGTACTCCTGCTGCTACTTCTGCCCCTCCCTCTCGGCGAGTGTTTAGCAATATCTCGTACCGAGCAAGACCCCCGCCACAATGTTGTAACAGTACTCTGTTAGTGGCTTCTCTTCCCGCATTTGTATTATTTGATACGGGTGCATCACATTCATTCATATCATCTAATTTTGCCTTGAGAACTAACTTGGCACCTCGATGTTTATCTAGTCATTTATCTATTTGTACCCCTGTTGGGTCTGCTGTTAAACTAGATAAAGTGTTAGAAGATTGTTCCATTTTGATTTGTGGAAGAAATCTGAAGGCAAACCTTGTATTATTTGGCATGAGAGATTTTGATGTAATCTTGGGAATCGACTGGTTGACTTCCTACAATGCCGTGATCTTATGCTCCTAAAAGAAGATTCAGTTCCATGTAGAAGAGAATTCAGTTTTCGAATTCCAAGGAGAGAAGGGAAGATTTAGCAAGAAGACCTTGTCCACTCTAATGCAAGTCCATGCCTTTTTGGGAGATGCTTCGTCTGGAAGCAAGGTCAGAGAGAAGAAGAGACTTGAAGAAGTCAAAGTTGTTAGCGAATTCCCTGATGTTTTTCCGGATGACTTGTCAGGTTTGCCTCCTGATAAGGAAGTTGAGTTTTCTATAGACTTAATTCCTAAAGCGGCTCCTGTATCCAAGACCCCTTACAGAATGGCACCTACTGAACTCGAAGAGTTGCAAACTCAATTAAATGAACTCTTAGAGAGAGGTTTCGTGCAGCCAAGTGTGTCGCCTTGGGGAGCTCCGATCTTATTTGTAAAGAAGAAAGATGGTAGTATGCGTACGTGCATTGACTACCGGGGAATTGAACAAGTCGACAATCAAGAACAGATATCCTTTGCCTCGGATTGATGACCTTTTTGATCAGTTGAAGGGTGCTGCTGTCTTTTCAAAGATTGATTTGAGATCAGGATATCACCAGCTGAAGGTGAAGTCAAGTGACATCCTTAAGACAGCGTTCATAACAAGGTACGGACATTATGAATTTAAAGTGATGCCTTACGGCTTCTAATGCACCCATGCCGTGTTCATGGACCTCATGAACCAAGTATTTCACGATGAACTCGATAAATTTGTAACCGTTTTCATTGATGACAATAATGTCCAATTAGGAACCAAAGGGGCCGGCATGAATCGAGACCCAAAATTGAATAAGACTTTGAACAGAGGTAAGAAATAGAAACAAACTAACAAAGACTAGACCAACTATGAATAAAAAGAGACTTGAACCAATTAAACTTGAGCAGAACCGAACCAAGACTGTACCAGCTATGAATCACACCAAACCAAATCATGATAGGGCAAAATAAAATACTGCAGTATGCAGAAACAAGCAGAAAAAAAAATCTGCATAATGCAAAAATGAAAAGTGAAAAGATGATGTAGCTATTTCTAAATCTAATCCAAGTTCCGGAATCTAAGTACAGATAATAGATAAAAGAGATCAATTTGCATAATCAAACCTGATCTAAGTAGCATATTATTTACAGTAGCAGGTGGCTGCGCACCAAAAACTTGAAGAAGAATGCAGAAAAATTCTGCAACATAGAATCGAACGGTGTTTTCAGAGAAAAACAGATCTGCAGAAGGAAGTAGAACTACAAAAAATAATAGATCAAAGTAATCAATCAAGTTCGGATAAGTAGGAGAAGAAAAGGTATAAGAGATCAGCTTATATTATCATCTGATCTAACAATAAAATAAGTACAGCAGTAGGTGGTTGCGCATCAAAGAGAGGGACACCAAAAGAGAACTTCAGAAGAAAACACCGAGAACAACACCGTGTTGATTAAAAAAAGCTCGATACCATGCTAGAAAATAAACTTTAATCAACTAAAACGAGTGCAATAAGAAGAAGAACTGAGAAGAAGAAGAAATAAAAAGAATTGATAGGAATCACATAATCTTGTGATTCTAGCTTACAACTCTTAGAATTGCAGCCTCTTATTTATAGATATCAATAGTCTAGACTACAACTTGAGAAGCAAGCTATCTTGCCCTCTATAAAAGGAAATAAAGATTACAACTTATAGATAGAATTTTCTACTCTTCCAACTCCTAAAATCTGTCTAAAATAGAAAGTGCTGAAAAAGGAAAGTTATAAAATTAGTACCTAACAGAAAATAGAAACAATGCTTTCTAAAAACTCCCAAAACTTGTGTAGCACGATTCCTACGTTAGAAATAGAAAGTAGAGGAGCATCACTGGCATAATTTTGTTTACGTTACTGTTTATGTGAACAATAAAACGGACTCAAAACTTGCGTATACTTCAACAAAGCCTATGTATGTCATTTCCTCTAACAAAGTAATGGTTCTAATGGAAATGGGAATTGTCAATCTGGAATAGTTTTGGGGTGTGCTGCACTTTTGCCAAATTATTTTGGAGTGTCCCTGAAATTTTTCCATAATAAAACTTACAATAACCTGCACTAGATGACTCCCTTACATAAACTCAATGCAACCCTACCATCAAACCTTGAATCACATCAAACATAACCGAAAATCACCTATTTAGATCTAAGCAAGATAGCTTGTTCATAGTAGGTCCTTCTATTGGATTCAAATTGGTCTCTAGAAAAATAGAACTACATAGTATGGTCACTTGAGCTATCAAAAATTGAAGTGGGGGAGGAAAATGAGCTTCTATCTTCAACATATCAGTAATCACCTGATCATGTTAAATTGACACGAGTTGATGAGGTCTACCTGTTAAACATTAGACATACCACCCCAAGCTTGCTTTCACACATTGGGCACCAGCTTGTTTGTTTCCATATACCATCCTTTAGACCATCCAAAAAAGGAGTTACTTAGGTTAGTACAACCATGTCAATTTGACACAAGTTTATGAGGTGGACCTGTTGAGCAGTAGACTTTTCACCTCAAACTTGCTTACGCGCATTGGGAACCAACATGTTTTTTTCCCATAAATGATTCTTTAGTCGATCCAAAAAGATGGCATGGACTTACATAGGGCAATAAAACTATGCTATTAACAATGGTTTCTTATTACTTAAAATGACATAATTCAATGACAAAATTGTAGAAGAAACGAACCTTGTTAACCAAAAAGTGAGTCCAGATGAGATACAGACCTGATCAAGAGGGCCATCTGCCACAATAACTTCATTGCTTGAATTAGATATATGAGATGACACCCTTTTGTTAGAATCCAAAGCAAGATCCGGCAACGCTAGTTTAGAGCTTTCTCCAGGCACAGCCGCTGATTGAAAGTCCGTCCCCGCTCTTTTACCATCTTGTTGGCCAACTAGTTCCACATCTGAAACAGTTCTCAAACTCTTACAGATCCTCTGCATGGTACAGGAAAGATTGTTCAACAAAAGTTGTTGCTCTGAACTCCCTTTACAATTGAGAGGCAGAAACAACTCCAATATGTAATCATCGGCACCAGTGTAGGTGCTCCTTAGCCCTGATAGCGACGGCTGCATTCAGATTGAACTTACGTGCATGAAGTACAAGTGGATATTCACTTATATCATAACCCTTGACATCAGGGGAGAAGAAGGGATGATTTGATTGAAGTGCTTTTCCAGCAACACCTTGACCCTTCTCAAGGTGATGCTCAGTACATGCATGCACAAATCCTTGCATTTCGATATCATTAACATAGCATGCTGTATCCTCAACACACAACATAGATTTCTCAGCCATGCTTATCTTACCCTCTCTCATATTTTCTCTAGAAAATTCATTATCAACTCCATCAATGTAGCTACAGGGAATCCATGTAAGAGCCAGTGGTAATCTGTGTGCATGACAAACGGCTCTTAGAACATCAACTATCTCAGTCAAGGCAGCTTTCTGGCTCTTTGAGAGGCCCTGTGAAATAAAGAGGAATTTAGAGTAATACCAGTGAGAATGACAAGTAAATATTTGGAAGCAGATTATCCACATTTTCTTCAAAATGCTAATCAGCACAACTAAAATATGGCATTGATGTGTACCTTTGAACGACCTCGAGATGGCACATTGGTCCTCAAGTTTACAGCCTGTAAAAACTATAGGTTAGAAGACACATATGTTTGAATCACATTCACTTCAATTTTTTTTAATCAGAAAAAAGAATAGCCACTTACTTACGAAAAGTAGAGACTTAAATACCACATGTAGATTACAACAGTTAACAGATACCAAGCTATAAGAATTATATTTCCTACAAGAAGAAAACCGACAAATAGACCATTACATAGTTGCCATGATTTAAAAGAAAGAGACCTTTTACTTCTTTAATGACCCCATTGATGGGCCTGTCACAGTTATTTAGTTCCACCGGACCCATCATAGGCTACTATCTGGTTGTGTTAGTTTATTTTAAGGCTATCTTTTTAAACTCCTCAGTGTCACCTAAGGACACTTACCTAGAGTTTCCTTTTTGTTTTAATTGCCTATGCAAGAGTGACTTAAACAGGTTTTTTACTTAGGTAAGGAGTCACTTAAATACACAGCTTGTAAGGCTATTGCTTATCCAATGATTTTATGAATGAAGTATGGCCGTTATCTATTTTTCTTTTTTATCCTTTTATCCAAAAGCTACTCATCTATTTGCTGCTATTGAAGTAAGGAATTATGAAACTTCGTCAGGGTGACAAACTACAGGGCTTAAAGGGATTCTGATCATGGTGGGAGATCTCGCTCTCGAGAGAGATATGGCCACTCCAAAATACTGAGATCTCGGTCGAGATCTACCAAAATTTTGGCATAATCTCGGTGGCCCATCTCGGTGGGTTTTAGGGCCCCGGTTGGGCTGAAATTTGGTATTTAGCCTATTTAAGGCCTTTTGAACACATTGGTGGCCTTAGATTTGTGAGAAAATAACCCTAAGTATGCCTTCTAAGTCGACCCTATGTGTAAAATCAAAGTGCTGTGAAATGCAAGGTTAGACAACATGTAATGTAGAGATATCAAGTAATTCATGTTATCAACTATAAAGTATCAAATACATTACACATCAAACTATCAAAGAACTTAAATGTCTTCAAAATTTTACAACCATAAGAAGTTTTAGACTTCTAGTAAGTCATAAATCATAATCCATAAGTTCACAATCACAAGAGTATGTGAGTAATAAGATTACAAGACTACAAGACAGCAAGAGTATCACTCAGCATTCTGCATCAACTGATTCTGAACGGTGGCCACATATGACTCCCAAGCCAACTCATCACTATAGTATGTCACATATCGGTTTAAATGTCACATTAAATTGGTTTCCATGAAAGTGTAGATCAAAGTTTGTGGATCAACATATATTTACATTAGACTTACACACCCATTGTAGAACATTCTATTTGAAAAAAATTCAAATTTGGGGGAAAATCTTACCTTTGTTGAAAATCTAGTTGAAATAAGCTTGAATGATGATAATTTGATGTTGTAGATGTCTTAAAGATGTTTAGAAGTTGAATCCCCAACAACTTCCGGCCAAAAATCAAGTTTCTGACAAGTTTTTATGGTTGCAGCGAGAGAGAGGCGAGATTTCGTCGAGATATGGCGAGATCTCGGCGAGATATGGCGAGATCTCGGCAAGATGTGGCGAGATCTCCCATCTTGCAGATCTTGCCTCTCCTCTCGTCTCGCTATCTCAAAATAGCGAGATCTCGCGAGATCTCCCACCATGATTCTGATGTTGTCCGGGCTGTTTTGGTGGAAAATTAAAGGTCGTATCTTCCTTCTCTATGTTTTGTTTTGCTTTAAGTATCAATTCTTGCTGTTCCCATTCAAGCTTTTTAGCGGTTGTTTGATACTGAGGCTTGAACTGTTTTATTCTAAAGTTATGGCTGGTTAAATACTGTAATCCGAGGCACAAAAAGGCCCAGTAGAAAACAACCAGGAAAACCTCGCAGCAGCCCAATCTGGGTTCCATTTAAAAGGGCGAGCGTGGTGCCAAAAGCTTCCGCAGAAGCAGACCCTGGGGGCAATCTTTCCTACACAGCCTTACCAGTTAGCCCAGAAATATTCCTGAGAGGCTGTTTTGATACCTTGACCTCAGGCTACAACTGTGGTCCACTGACCACTGCACCAAGGCCTGCCCTTATTTTGAGTTCCATTTTGATGAGATCAGTATTAGGGAAATCTGAGCAAGAGATTTCACACATCTCATGAGGCAACAAAGGACTCCCTAAGAGGCTCTGTCAACCAAAATCTGTGGCTGATCTGAGCCTCAGATCTGCAGCTGTGTTAAATCTCTAGTTCGCTAGGACTTCAAATTTATTGTTGACTATTGACTCAAAACTGACCACTAGAATTTAAATCTAACAGTTAATGAAAATGACCAGGACTGGAGCTTCAGCAGATAAGATTGATTTTAACTTTACTAGTCAACCTAGTTCTCTTTAAGGGTTTTCTTGGGATCTTGTCAAAGGGGCATCTAATCTGAACCTACGGTCCATCTTATCTATGCTCAACCACTACTTGTTCTATTTTTTAAGAGGTCACAATTATATATATAGGCAGCAAGGGTGAAAGGTGCAAAATAAGTCCTTCCTATACTTAAAAAGTCTGTATGGAGGAAGAGCGCTATGAACACCTAAGAAACTAAAAATAGAAAAATTAACCAGTTAGGTAATCAGTAGTCATAAAGTAATCATTTAGCTGATCAGACATAAAGTAATCATAAGACACCCAAAATACAATGCCAAATTTGAAGAGAGAGAGAGAGAAACAAAGGAAAAATAAAAAGAGACCCGAGAGAATACCCAAACGTTCTTCCTCAAAAGTCCTACGACTCCTTTCTAGTCAAGTTATTCTCCAAAGAATTGTAGCAGGAGACCCAGGAGATTCCAACTACCAAGCAATTAATCTGTTCAAGTGGGCCCCCTGATGCATGAACAAGAGGATCCACAACAGTCCTCTACACCTACCAGATGGTAGAAAAATACCATAACAGGTGGTGGGACTAACTCAGTAACCGCCACATATAAATAGAGGGCAATAGGAATGAGCACTGGCTAATGTAAAGCTAAATCTAGGAACAGCTTAGCCCCAACTAATATTCTCCTATGAACTACCCAAATTACCCTCAAGTTTTTATATATAAATAGGTAATATTTTTTTACCTTTTTAAATAACTTTCTTTATCTAATTCAATTCCTAAAATATAGATAGACAATCATTTGGGATTTTTAGATAACAGTAAGCTACTAGCATTCAAAATTATTATTTTATTTTAATAATGTAGTCTTGAAAATACGACGTTATTTAAAAAGGTAGAAAATACTAACTAAACATATATATAATAGTGTTGATGTGGTAGTTCATGCCTTCATGGGAGAATATTAGTTGAGTGGGAGAAATTATCATAAAATTGGGATTTTGTAAAATCCATTTGAGTAAAACTTTTTTTTTAAATATCTTATTGAGTAAATCTTTTTTAAAATCTGACCATCTCAGAAATTTTCCCCTGTTATTTTTTGTTTTTAGGGTTGTTTGGTTTAATTCTTTGTATAAATCTGCCATTTAGTTTAACTCCTTGTATAAGTATGCCGCCAGTTTCTTCAGTGCAGCATGGTATTTTCATTTTTATAAGTTGAATCATAAAGCACTGATCCTGCAATTAGAGGATTCATTCTAATCACAGGCCCTCTTTCAAACCTTGCATTACTCCTCTTCCTCTTCTTTCTTCTTCTCTGTTCCTCTGTTCTTGGGCTGGTTAAAGGGTCTTGGTTTCTAAAATGTTATCAGAAGCTGCTGCAATCAGCCCAAGGAAACCCTCATTCCTCGCTTCTGCATCAGTATTTTATTTTTTTTATCTTCTTTGATGTGCAGCCACTGCACGGTGCTTTATATATATATTAGATCTTTCTTCAAGAATTTCATGAAGTGAGCTAAATACCTACTGCTGAAGACCCCAGAGAACCTTAACGTTATCAGTTTTCCTCTTTACAGCTCGAGCTTCCATAGGGGGGAAAATCAATCTGGGTTTGATCTGCTCTCTTCTGGTTCTCTGGGCTGCGCTACTTGGTTGGTTGAAGAATCAGCTTCATCACCCTTTACTAGAATCATTTCAGCTGTCCCTTCTTCCTGTAAAATAGAAGATATACATCTGCACTTCTGCGACTATGCTGTCCCTCCTGCTAAGTTAGAGGATATACCTCTGTGGTTCTACTACTGCTGCTGCCCTTCTGCTAAATTAGAAGGTATACCTCAATGGCTCTACCATTGCTGCTGCCCTTCTTCTAGTAAATCAGAAGATACACCTCTGCCTCTTGTTCCTTCAAGATGACTACTGAGAGCCTCTACAGAGAGCACCACACTTCCATCTGAACAAGTTAATGTTCAGATAACATCCATCAACCTCAAAGGCAGCTCCATCTACCTTCTATGGACCCAAGGTGTTTGAGTCTATATCTTGACCAAAGGTAAACTACTGTTGATTGAAGCTGAACATCCCTCCACTAAATAAAAATTATGATGTTTGGTCCAAAAATAACGCAATTACCAAGGTCCGGTTATAGAATATGGAACCAAATATAGCTGCCAATGTTATATTTCACTCTACTGTCAGTGGGATATGGATGACTTGAAGGAACCATATTTCCCAAGACAAAACATGAGTCGCATTTTTTAAATTTATGAGAGGCTCTTTCAATTTTAGCAACTCAGTAAACCCTTGCAAGACTACTAGAGCTCCTTTAAATGTATATTCAATTTGAATATATTTCGGCCCTTCACCATTGATGTTGAGAAACTTAAGTCTCCATGAAATGAGTTCTTTGTTTCAAATTTCTGACTGGATTGGACCTTAAACTTAAACCTATAAAGGGACATCTTCTGGTTGGAGCTCCTTGGAGTGATCCGAGCTCCAATGTTGCATTTGCAAGTTCCTAAACGCTTTTGGTGTGCTGGTGTATTGTCTGCATGTTCTCTCCAACAAATCCCCCTTTTCCGTGGTTTTTCCCGCCTTGATGCATTTTTTGTTACAACCTGAAGTGTTGGGTTGTGTCTGTTTTGTTAACAATCTACCCCTTGTTACTGATAAACCTTCCCTAGGCCTAATAAGTGTGTCTTCTAAGGGTACTCTTGCACTCAAAAAGATCCTGATGCTATGACCTTCTCACCCATGGACAGTATGTTAGTGCAGATGTGACCTTCTTTGAGGATACATCCTACTTTCTCCAATCTGAGGACACGTGATGACCCTTTTTAGGTTGCTTTTTTAAGGTTATCAATGCAAACATCTAATGGGCGCCACACCTCTTCCTCCAACACCCTCGGCACCACCGTCTTCCTCAGGTGAAGCGTCCTACATCTTAGACTCCAAATGACTTACCTGTAGCACTTTCTTTCTTTTTTTTGGGATGAATTACCTGTAGCACTTTGTTAAAGGTAAATGCTCTTGCACACTTCCTTCCGTTGTTGTTATGCTATTGACCGAATTGTCTCTATATCTCACCTTCCCAATCATGTTCATAATCTTGATGTTTCACTACCCACCTTATTATTCCTCCCCATCACTCTCTGGCTCTACAAAATCCTGACTAGAAGGCTGCCATGGATGCAGAAATGGATGCTTTAATCTCAAGATACATGTGGAGCTTAGGTGATTTGCTTCCCCAGAAAGGACTTGGTTAAGTGCAATGGGTGTATACTACCAAGTATCACTCTGATGGCTCCCTTGAGTGGCTCAAAGTCAGTCTGGTTGCTAAAGGTTACACTCAGACTTATGGGGTTGAATACTTCAAGACCTTCTCTTTAGTTGCCTAGTTGAACTCAGTTTGCTTAATCATCTTTTGTTGTTAAGTTTGCTTAATCATCTCTTTTTGTACTACCAAGTATCACTCTAATGACTCCCTTGAGCGGTTCAAAGTCCATTTGGTTGCCAAAGGTTACACTCAGATTTGTGGGGTTGACTACTTTGAGACCTTCTATCCAGCTGCCTGGTTGAACTTGGTTTGCCTAGTCATCTCTTTGCAGTTAACTTTGATTGGCCTCTACTCTAGCTTGATATCAAAAAGGCTTTTTTATATGGTGCCCTTTAAGAAGAAGTAAGCAACCTCCAGGGTTTGTTGCTCAAAGGGAGAACCAACAAAGGATCTGCAAGTTACATAAAGCTATCTACAATCTTAAACAATATCCTAAGGCATGGTTTGAGAAATTTAGCGCTATTGTTACCACTTGTGGGTTTACCAATGCTACTCTGACCACTCAGCTTTTGTCTGTAGTCAAGGGGACAATTTTGTTATTATAGTCATGCATATAGATGATATAATTATTTCTAAAAAAGGCAGGGCTGGCATTGAAGAGATACAGGTCAAATTGCAAAGAAAGTCCCAAAACTTCAGGGATCATATTTTCTTGGCATAGAAATAGTCTATAGCAAAAGAGGATTAGTTTATCTCAATGGAAATATGTTTTTGATCTTCTAATCGACACAGGAATGCTTTATTCAAAACCAATGGATATCCCATGGGACCCTCAAGAATTTGGAGTTGATGGAGAATACTGGATGGCACTTATTGCTCCAGGAGCCTGACTGGGAAACTACTTTATCTTACTGTTATGAGACCTGATATCTTTAATGTTGGAGTTCTAGGTTAGTTTATGCAGTCTCTTAAAAAGGCCTATGGGGATGTTGTTGTCCATGTAGTCTAATATCTTAAACATGCCCTAGGCAAAGGTGTAATTTATCATCCCAATCAACATATGGATCTGGTGACCTCTTCTGATGCAGATAAGGCAGGTTCTACCAGTGATCAACAATCTACTACAGGTTGTACATTTGTCTGGGGGAACTTAGTCACCTGGGGGCGTAAAAAGAAAACTAACATTTCCTGGTCCAGTGCTAGAGCTGAGCACCAAGCCATGGCTCATACTGCCGCAGAACTGATGTGACTTCGATCATTACTTTGTGAACTGGGATTTCCAATAGATTCTCCAATGAAGATATACTGTGAGTCTGTGATCAAGTTACTACTTATATTGATAGTAATCCACCATTAGTATAAGGTGGATTGGCAATTTGTCACAGATGTTGCGATGAAAAAATTGATTGCCACTCCCTTTGTGTCCTCATCTAAGCAGTGAGCGAATATGTTTACGCAGGCACTAACTGCTCCTAGTTTTCCTTCTAATTATACCAAGCTGAACATGTGATGCAAGTCTGACACCAAATTGGCCAACTTCCCTTTGAAATCAGTTTAGGGTTGATAGATCTAGGTGTTGGGCCTCTAGGCAGCAAGTTTACGTGGTCATCAGACAATTTTATGGGCCCATAAGTTCAGCATTTAGGCCAAAAACGAAAATAGGTTTTTATCACTTCTGTATATTCTGCCCAACTTAAGTTATAAGGGTAGAATAGTATGGTTCATGTTTATTTTAGTTTAAGTTAGGTTTGATTCGGTTTAGTATATGATAAGGAATCCTTTTCAAGTTTAGTTATAAAGTTCATATTTGAATTTGGATTAGTATCTTGAGTATAACTAGGAAAGTCAATTTCTAAGTAATCATTTTACTAGGACTTCTTATGTAAGGCTACAATAAAGGCCCTGGACATGTAAACATATTTGAGAAGACAATTAATAAAGAGTGACTTACTGCTTAATAGCAAAGTGTTAGTAGAGCTTCTCATCAATGGTAAGGGACCTCAATGTGTTTGAGTAAGCAACCTAGGGCTTTCCATTTGAAGGGTTCCGGATTCTCCTTCGGCAATGCTTGCAGCCAACCCTCACTATTCCAACTCCATCTTGGCCCATTACCAGACTTGCGTTACTGGTAAGTAATAGCAATTAATTCATTCCCCTTCTCATATCAATCTCATTTTTAGTTTTTTGAATATTCAGACTCTTCAAGTGACCCAAAATTCACGGTCAGATCTACGCCAATCTAACATTTAGATCGATCCAAACTTTAGATAAATCATCCCCCAAACCTAGTGACCCTAGACCCAAATTGACCTATTATGTTCCCTGATATCAAGCTATAAAAATTTCTTCAATTTGCATACTCCTTAAAACCCGCCAAAATAAGAACCCTTACATCTTCTAATTTAGTCATCCAAACCCAACCAAACATGGGCAATCATATCCCCATAGCATTGCTTACATTCCCTCCAAGTCTCACCCCATTCCCATAACTTTTCATCCCATATCTCAAGAACCTGCCCCATCCCACTAGATATCTACCATTTTAAAATTCTTTATAACTGACAACCCTTATGCTTGATATTCCTCCATATGAGTTAATCCAACCAGGGAAAAACAGTCACTATTTTAAATTCAGTTGAGATTAAAACCATAAACCACCCCATATCCCATAACCAAAATTTTAAGAAACCCTTTCTTGGTCCCATATGAATTGGTTCTCTTAACGACCTTGGAAGAACTGGCCCTCATTCACTTTAGGCTACATCAGCATGGGTGACTTGAATGCTCCAGCGTGAGGAGTGATAAAATCTTGCAGCAGCCAACTGGGGACAATTCTGTCCCTATTTTTTATTTTTTGTTTTTAGGGTTGTTTAGTTTAATTCCTTGTGTAAGTCTTCTGCTTAGTTTGATTCCTTGTATGAGTCTGCCACCAATTTCATAAGGACAGCAGGATCTTTGCACTTTTATAATATGAATTATAAAGCACGGAGCTTGCAATTAGAGAATTCAATCTAATTCCAGGCCTTCTTTTTCAAACCTCGCATTACTCCTCTACCTCTTCTTTATTCTTCTCCGTTCTTCTGTTCTTGGGCTGGCTACAGGGACTTGGTTTCAAACACTTAAAATGCCAATGGTTCCTTAGTTAGAATATTTTGAAAAATAGAACACCATGACTTGTGATTATATTTTGTAGGATGGTGCTCCCTATGTAAGCCTAGGCTTCCTGGTTGGCCGTGTGACTCAGAAACCATTACAATTACACAAACAGTTGAGCATCTAGGCTATTCTTCAGGAAAAAATGATGCCACAAACAATTCAGCCAGGAAATAGGACTTAGAAACAAATGAACCTATGGAACCTAATCTCCTTCTGGAAATCATAGGTACCTACACCCATACATACATACATACATACATACATACATACATACATACATACATACATACATACATACAACATACAAACAATGAAAAAGAGAGAGAAGAGAGAAGAGCAAAGAAGAAGAAATATTCTGAGTAACATACATAAAAGGTAAAACAAACCTCTAGAGCTCGACAGACAGTTTCCATCTCCAGATCAAAATTGAGTTTCTCTTTCAAGGTTACAAGTTCAAGCACTGCGCAGCATTTCTTCTCAGGGGGGCTGAAAACTGGCAATGCAATAGATCCACGGACATGATGTTCAACCGCATGCTCTACCCGCAAATACTCAGCCTTGCTGTAATATACAATATTTGAGGTCCACTCAGGCGTCTTAGACATAAAAACACGCCCAGGAAGCCCAGGAAAGGAATCAGGTGTTGCCATTGCAGAGAAAGTAAATTTTCTTGATACTTCACGGTACCCTGCAAGCATTTCATCTAACAAGTAGGGCTGATCAAAAGTACTTAAAATAAGCCGATCTCCAAATTTAACGGGAACCCAATATTGTGCAAGAATCCCCCCTCCAGATAATTCTTTAAATAAGCTCAAGGCCCTAAACATCCTCTCAGCAGACGATGACTCTAGTGGCCTAGGAATAATATCATTGCCCATGTCTAGAGTGTTCACTGAGGGATAACAGTTACTGCTGTTTTTACAACCCAGCTCCTCTGCTTCAGAAGAATTCAATGGAAAACAGAGCTGAGTATCTGTTTGTTGAGATTCCATATTGGCAGCACAATCAGCACCGAGAGCATCCTCATCAGTAATAGAGAAGATGCCAGAGCTCACTGTTGCAAAATTCAATGGAGAAAAAGAGGCAAACCCACCAGGTGACTGTAGTAGACTCATATCATAGTATGGAAGAGTTGGGTCCACAGATGATTGACTACATACTTCAGCATAAGAATCAAAGTTCATAAGGTCTGAGAAACTAGCAGGCTCATCTGCAATCAGATTTTCAGTTCCACCTTGTGCTGACTGGAGAACCCCCGATGAAGCTTGTGAAGAAGGCCAATAATTAGTTCCTTTCCCCCTAGGTTGAAAGGAGTAATCCATCTTCACCTCAAAAATTAGCACCAATCATAAAAAGAACTATATTATTCTATCAGAGGATGTTCTTTCTTCCAATAGCACTGCAGAGGTAAACCCTACGCTTATCTCTAACTTCCATATCAGATAACTATACCAGTCAGATTGCATAATTCAGCTATTTTGCCAGTGATTCTCCAAGAACAACTTTCCCCACTGATTTTTCCAAAAGGGAACCATGTACTACCCATTTCCAAACTTAAATTAACAACAAACCAATTTTCACCAATAAAACTGAACAAATGTCACCCTTTACAGAATCAGACTTACCATCACCTGCACACAATATAGATGTCAAAGCATGAAAGAAAAAAGTTCATATAAACTAATATGTACAAGGAACCAAACTAACAATCCTAGTGTCACACAAAACTGAAGAAACATAAAAATTTTCCTAAAAGGAAAAAAATATATATATATATATATCCAGGAATCCAGCCAAAATCCCAAGTATTTCACCAACAGAACCCAAAATGTTGTCCTTTTCAAATTATTCAAATCAAGTACATGAAGACTAACGAAATATCATAGAGCCAGAAAACTATTCAAACACTGCAGCTCGGCTACCTATATGTAGCTGGAAACAAAATCCAAATACATGAATCCAGTGATACTTCCGCAATCAAGAACAAAAGGGGAAAAAACTAATTGAGCCGTTTTGCACGAAAATCACAAAAGAAAAACCCAATACCCAACAAAAAGATAAATCCATGAATCGGTGTTCCTAAATTCTACATCTTTATGCTACTCCTTACTGAAGACCAAAGACCTAGTGACCAGTAAGAGAAACAGAATCTTGCTAGAAATAAAAATTCGAGCTGAATAGAACAACAGTAAATCATAGGACTTGCTTGTCTACTACTAAATTTGTATAAAACTAAAGATTAGAGAAGAACTTACCCCAGGTGAAGCTCGCAATATTCTGTTGAAGTTTCAGAAAATTTGGAAACACAGAGATTGCTCATTCGACTGGTTCGTGGATCCTAAGAAAAGCCAGAACCTATGGGAGTATGGGTGTTCAGAAATCAAATTACCAAACTAACCTCAACTAACACCTAAATTATTGTTCTTAACCGCTTACTCCATAGGGGTACTGTATGGACCGTTGATCTGAAATAAATGTGCAAAAAATTTGCTAAAGTCAACATCTCTTTCGTAACCCCTAAAAAATATAAGCAACTTGAAGAACCCTAATACTGTTAAAATGGAATCTATGAAGTCAAGAACATGAATAACCCTAATGGTGTCAAAATGGATTCCAAGTCGAGTATTTAATTAAAAGTTACTATTTATAGTCAAATTGGTATCATATCATGGTTTTATACACAATATCAGATGGACATTCTTGATACGAGAATTTATACAATATCAAATTTGGTATCAATAAGCATCGTATATTTTATTTGACTTGCTTTTAGTGGAGTGTACCACCAATGTTTATTGCGAACTCTTCTTTGTTATTTTCCACGTCTCCTATAGTTGATAGTTTTTTATAATGACAATTTTCAAATTTTTACCCAAAAAATAAATAAATAAATAAATAAAGCAAATTTGCCCTTAATGTCCCTTTAACAATGATGTCTTGGTCTCTTGGATCTTATTGCCCCCTTGTCTATATCATGCAATCGATATGATATCGATATCCATAAGGTGCAAAAACATTTTTTTTTAGAGAGACTGTGCTACAATTGAGGCATTCGAGCTACACAACTCCTGGATCTAAGGATTGAAAATGGTCAAACCATCTCACACAACAAAGATGGTGCCCTCTATCCAAGGCAGCAACTGAGTTGCTAACCCTGTTTAGAAACCCATTGTATAAAAAGGGTGAGTCAGATGCAAAAATTTCTGCACAAATAGAGTTCAAAGAGGCAATTTTTTTATGCAACCTTACCCCAACATTTTTGCTAAGAGATTGTTTCAATGGTTTGACTTTAGGTTAAAATTCTAGACCACCGACCATTGCATCATGGCTACCCCTTAAACCCTAGCTTTCAGCTGATGTAGAAAGACATACCTAGAACCATATACCACGCTAGAGAAAAATCATATGATATTAATTTCGTAATCTTCTTTCCTTTTCGGATTTAGTTCCTCTACTCCTGAGAGTAGAACATAACCCTATCATAACTCCTTATCACCATATATTTAGAGGGTGAGTCGACCTAGCTAGCGGAATCCCTGTATTGAATGTATGGTAGAGAGGTGTTAGGATATGCTTATCCTCTATGCTAAAAGGTAAAGGAATCTGATTCTTTTCAATTTTGATTCTATTTTTCTTTTAAACATTTGTCATTTTTCACTAAAAAGAAACCTAATCCATTCATAAATGGAATTAATCAACAACACTATGCACAATAAGCAACATGGGTTACATCATCTTTGAAAAATAAATTATCTTTACACTAAAAATGTATAAAGTAAGTAAAATGACTTTTAGAATAACTATACATTATATAGAATAAGTACAGACTGAAAGAGATAGATGATTTTAATATGTGATTGAGTTTGATTCCCTTAAAGCAGTCAATTTGTTGGTTCCTTAGGAGGAAAAGAGTTGCAGATACCTCAAGTTTGTTAATGGAGATCACAAGATGGTTAAAGTTTGAAGACCGAGTGTTGAATGCATCATGTGTTTAGAGATGCAAATTTAATTGCCTCAACAAGAGTTAAACCCACGACCTCTTCAATAAGAAGTGTTGGTTTCAACCACTAGAACAGCTTTGCGTTGGCAAAAAAAACCATCTTTAATTGCATTGAAACTTGTCATGAAATTTATGTTGAATTAGATGGAATACTAATCAACTTTACTTTTAATTGATTCATATCTGAATTAGTTTTAGTTTCTTATTGTCAAATGTAAATCATATCAAAACGTATCAACTTAGACACTCTATAGAGAAGGATCTCTTTTAAATATAGTCCCAATAATTGAGGTTCATAAGAAACCATCTAATGAGACAAGGTGGTGAGGGCTTCATATAATTTCCATTTTTGTGTTCAATGACTAGGAGTGCATCACACGATTTTAGGTAATTAGGTTGCTTGACTAGAAATCGAATTTATATGATTTTTGAGTTCATATTTTTACTTTTGGTTTGGTCTTGGTTTGTACCACATGACATGTGTTCTAAAATGAATCGGCCATATGAGAAGTAAATCTTACCTTATATAGAATCTTTCCATCACACCTAACCAATTAGGTTGGTTCATCCCTTTGGATACTTGATGTAGTATGATAACCATATAACAACCCATATTATATAATCCAGAGTACAAAAAGGAAGTCAATTATCGTGTAAAGTCATCGTATAGAATTCTAATTATAACTAACGGGGGTTGGTCCAAGTGGTAAGCAGCTTGGTCCGCTTAAGCAAGGTTCCGGTATCGAAACCTTGTAGATGCAAAAAATCCCCACTAGGAGATTCACCCATCACAGCCAGGTGTGCGACCCGGGTCGAACACCGGATTAGTCAAGGCAAAGCCTTGGAAACCGGGGTTGGCAAACCAAAAAATAAAAAGAATTCTAATTATAAGTATAATACCATAACCACAAGCTTATGGTCCATTAGGATAGGCATAGCACTTGCAGAGGGCATCATGTAAGGCCACTACATCTCCCTCAATCTATCCTCTGCCATCAGCCTCACTAGTGCTAGCCTCTAGCTCTTCTGAGGGCTTTACACTTGTGTCACTATCTAAAATGAGAGTTCCTCACGCATGAGTTTCACTGAACTCGTGAGGGGGAACACAGAAGCAAATCAAATGCATGAGTAAATGATGCCCTACATGCCACCCAAAACATGTTAATATTATGAACCAACCCCTCACAGATTTGTTCACTACTCTGGGGCTAGTCCCCTCTCTTTAACCCTACTGAATGACCATTTGCCCCATATGGATTCAACCATCGCTTTGGAAACATACTCGACACAGTTCAGTTAATGGTGTATTGTTATTATCATACGGCCCTTATGGACTCAACCATTACTGTGAAACCCACATACAACAAGACATGTTCAATCTACATGACATGAGCCTCACAATCACCATGGATTACACAGTCTCCATTACCCTAGTCGGGTAGGGCCAGGACATGGGACATCCCTAGTCGTGCAGTGGCTGTGTACTTATCATACTACATCGGGGAATACATGGGACACTAACACTC
This sequence comes from Hakea prostrata, assembly GCF_041222555.1. Classification (NCBI taxonomy): domain Eukaryota; kingdom Viridiplantae; phylum Streptophyta; class Magnoliopsida; order Proteales; family Proteaceae; genus Hakea; species Hakea prostrata. The sequence goes on along the minus strand of NC_142602.1, from coordinate 31,961,788 downwards.
ATGGATTCGGTCTTCGCTTTGGGTTAGCACCCTTGATGAGTCTATTCAAGTTACCCGAACACCTTAGGAATTCGATCGGCTATCACTTTGAAGAACCCTTGATAATCTAGTCAATGGCATGCCCAAGCTCATAATCACATTCACACTTTGCCAAGGTCCCCTTCCATCATCTTTGGTGATTCAATAATCATTCAAATGACATCCACCTGTACCATCCATAGTATATGTGGACTTGACTTCTCTACTCTAGGTCCTACAACATAGTTGGATTAGGAGTCTAAGTGGGAAATTACACATTCTCTTTTGAATGCCAAGTCTCAATAATTAAGATTTATAAACTTCTTACTTTCTAGTACTTTCTACATTAAAGAAGAAATAGTCTAATGAGACAAAGTAGTGAGGGCGTCATGCAATTTCCATCTAGACTTCAATAACCAACGTGCACGACACGACACCTTATTTAAGTTGCTAGAGGACAAAAAATCGATATCAAACTGGAGAAAAGTGATTTTGTTTTGATTTCACACTTTTCTTTTTAGCTCAGTATTAATTTTTACTGACGGATTACGCTAGCCTCAATACTACGTAGTTTTTCCTTTTTCTTAAGTCTTTGGCTCCTTCTACATGCTCAAAAAATGATATAAGAAGTTACATTTCTCACTTTAATGCTAATCCATTTACAAAAGGGATTAATTAGTAAAACAAAACTTTAATAAACAACCATACTTATTAATTATTATCATCTTCAAAATTTAATTTAAACGACATAAAATAACTGTAAGGACATAATATATAATAGGTACGGATAGAAAAGATTTTGGTAATCAAGCAAGAATGGAGAATCAGAATATTGGTATTAAAGAATTATAATTATAATTGATTCATATTCGATTTCCTTTAAAACCACACGCAAACTCATCCACTTGAAACCCTATGAGAATCCTTCTACTAGAATAATATAAAAAATTTTAAAGAAGAAAGTTACTAAAGGGACAAAGTGGTGATGACTTCATATAATTTCCATTTTGTTTCTATGACTCGGAAGTGCATGACGTGTCCTCCATTAGATGTTACTTACTTCTCTTAATTATAGTATTACAATTTGATGGTTTACATCATTTGTAATTAAGACCATTTTATTATATTATTGTGTTATACGTAATCATCAAAAATATTATTTTTTTTATGAAGTAGTAGTTGTTGACCTCATTAGTTTATTCAAAGTGTTCACGTGTTGCGTCAGAGTTGGGAACTGCTACCCCATGGGAAGCCTACTCCCAAAGCCTGGACCACACATATAGGAAATCTATATTTCAAGATTTTGATTATTTATTATCAATATCTCATATGGTGTCATGTGTTCAAAAATCTAATCTACCAATAACTTATTTTGATCGCATTAGTTTATTCGAAGTGTTTATATATATAGCGTTGGAGTCGGGATCTGCTAGCCCCTAGGAAGCCTGCTACTCCTTAAATTTGGACCACATACAGAAAATGAATCCAAATCTCAAGATTTTGAATATTTAGGGTGAATTAGATAGATCATGCGTTCAAAAATCCAGTCTTAACGATAACTTTTTTTAAAATGCAAAAATTAACTACAAAATGGTGACAAAGTATGTAGAGTGGCAAAGGGTAGTAGAGCAACCAAGGGGTTTATGAATCTTTCTCCATCCTCGACTATTTTAGCTCCTCTTGAACTGAACAAGAATTCTATGCTTGATATTGATTGATTGTAGGGGCTTCAATAGAATTCGTAACAAGAATATACCAGTTCTCTATGTTCCACATGTACATTTTCTCCTACGTCTTGTGAAAACTATCTCCACATATATATTTCAGACGATTTTGGAAAACTGTCGTCAGAAGGCATTTTCTTTGAAGATTTTCTTTAAATATCACAAAAAAAAAAAAAGTACGAAAGCCACGGTTTAAATCCGTTCATTGCTAAATTTGTATTTTTACCACGCTTCTCTAAAGACATAGCTAAAAGTATATATTTCCCAATACTTCTTTAAAAATTATCAGAAAAAAAAAAAAAAGCATCACCAAAAATGTCTTTCCTTGTAGTGTGTGTTGTAACTAATATATCCATTACCGGTTTATACCGGTCAAACCAACCTCAACCGGGTTCAATTGAGAGATAAAGGTAAGATGATCAAAGATGTCCAAAAAGGAGCGATGATCTGATGGTCATGATTGAAAAAGTATTATAAGCGGGAAAGCCAGTATAAAAGCGAGGGAAGATCCGTAAGAAGGTAAGCCTCTAGAATCAACCAAAACTCTAAGCTCACTCTGATTGAACTCCATTACTAGCATTTTAGAAGCTCCAGAGAGCTCTGTAAACACCATCGACAACATACTGACTAGATCGTCGGAGACGAGACGCCGATCAAGACGATCGGCTCCGTTTCTTACTGTGATTCTGTTTCTTTCAGGAGTGAGAGGTTGATCGATCGAAGAGCAAACCAGATCGAATCAGATCTGAGGAGTTCGGTGCCGAAAATTACGGTTCAAGGCGATCGGCAGAAATAGCACCAACATTTGGCGCCGTCTGTGGGAACTCAGGTCAGAACAGAAGCTATGGCTCAATCACCTGAGTGAGAGGAGGAATTACCGATAGAAATAGTGGAAACAAGCCAGAGGGAGCCAAGGAGAGTAAATCCAAAAAGAAGAACGAGAGAAGTGGTTCCGATGCCGCAAATTCCAGTGATGCAAACTCGACAGAGGCAGAGAATGCTGGAGGATCATTCTCCACCTCGTCCAACTAATCAGTTTGAAAGGCAAGAGAAACAATTAGCAGATACATTGGCGACATCTCCTCCAGAGTTAGATCCAAATCTGATCGCTGAGCGGTTTGAGAGCATGCAACATCAAATACTGGAGACACAAAATTTGATGAGGACTTTCATCAAGCAGATCGGAGTACATCCTGAGGAAAGAGTTCCGGTTTCGTCAGCTGGAAGATCTCGAACTCTTTCCCGAGCAAAAGCGACCTCTGTCCCAAATTCTCAGATTCAAAAGTCAGGAGGAAGCCGAAGGAGATCATTTCTGAAGGAAGGATCAGGAGAAAGTGCGGATCCAAACTATATTCCACTAGAGACTGAAGATCGAGAATCGTCCAGAGATGATCAATTGAGTCATATCTGGAGCAAAAAGAGTAGAAGAGTAGCGGATTGGAGAGATAAGAAAGAAACAGGAAAATCAGGAGATTGCAAATCTGAAGTCTATGGATCGGAAATCAGTAAAAGATTTCGCGTCCTCGATGATCAGATTCAGCGACTGGTGAACAAAGATGGTGGAGAAAAAGCTGAGGAAATAATGAACCAAAATCCATTTGCTAAAGACATTATGTCAGCACCATTGCCGCGCAATTTTAAACTTCCGACATTCACAATGTATGATGGAAGCACAGATCCAATGGAACACTTGGCTTAGTTCAACTCTATTATGATGCTAGCAGGTAACTCTAATATTTTAAAGTGTCGCTCATTTCCATCTTCCTTGAAAGGATCTGCAATAACCTGGTTCTTCAGCTTATTACAAGATTCCATTAAGGATTTTAAGGATTTGACGAAAGTATTCTTGTCAAGATTTCAAAGTAGCATGAAAAGCAGCAAAACTGTTGATAATTTAGCTGCAATCAGTCAAAATTCGGGAGAATCAGTTCGAAATTACATGAAGAGATTCAATCAGGAATCAATTCAAATTAAAAATTTGAATGAGGCGGTGGCATATGACGCTATGTTCAGAGGCCTAACTGATGAGCATCTTCTGGAATTCCTGATCATGAACAAGCCAGGGGAATATAGCGGAATTGACGACTCGTGTAATCAGTATGCAAATATGAAGGACATTCTCCAAGCAAGAAAAGAAACTGACAGCAGTGGAGTTAAAAGGAAAGATGATGGAGTTGTGAAATCTGATCAAAGAGATCAGAGAGAGCGAAGGAATAGCAGGAGTTTTTCAAGAAATATTCCTGATCGTCAATACAGAAGGGACATCCCAAAACCATTTCAAGAAAACTACACTCCTCTCAACGCAAGAAGATCGGAAATTCTGATGCAAATTCAGCATCAGGGATTTATGAAATGGCCATTACCTATGATAGCAAAGGTGGATGAGAGGAATCCGAATAGGTTCTGTAGATATCACAAAGATCATGGTCATGATACTGATGACTGCAGAATTCTGAAAAATGAAATTGAACGACTGATTAGTCAAGGAAGATTGGACCAATATGTACAAAAGAGAAATGGGGGCAACAGAAGAAATGCCGCTGATCAGCCGAGAAGGTGGAACAATAGAACACCAGCTAGAGAAGAACAAGTCAAGGGAGATTTTTAGTATAACTCGCCAGAGGAAAATACTAAACAGCAGGAAAATCGGCAGATTCAACAGAAACAGTCCCCCGTCATGACCATCCTGGGAAGTTTGGACTTAAATTCAATTTCAAAATCTAAGGCGCATGCCAGGTATGTGAATACTGTCGAATCTCATGTTACTCCTAGAAGAATCAAAATGATGAAGGAAATAGTCTTCACGGAGGAAGAAATGGAAGGAATTCAAGAACCACACGATGACGCCATTGTGGTGGTCATCGAGGTGGCAAACAGAGATATTCATAGAGTTCTGGTAGACACAGGATCATCTGTAGACATCATGTCTTACGAAGGTTTTCAGCGATTGAAGTTGGATACGGTCAAGATAAAACCTTGCAGCACAAGGCTATTTGGATTTTCTGGAGAGTCTACTTCGGTAGAGGGGACTGTGGAGCTAACAATAACACTTGGAACACATCCACAAACGGTAACTACAGTTACTAAATTTTTGTTAATAAAAAGTCTATCAGCATACAATATAATTCTCGGGAGACCAACGTTGAATACTATTGGTGCAATAATTTCGACAAGACATTTGAAGGTCAAGTTCTCAATAGAAGGAGGCATTGGAGAATGCAAATCAGATCAGAAAACTTCAAGGCAGAGCTATACAACTTTTTTGAAGGATTCAAAAGCACAAGGTAAGGCACTCGCCTTTACTGTTGAAGTTATGGATAACAGGGATGAGGAAAAAATTCAAAGAGGTGAACCGGTAGAAAAGTTGGAAAAAATTTGTTTTGGTTTGGAGAATCCAGAAAAAGGGACCATGATAGGAGCTGATCAGAACAGTCAGGACAAGGAGCAATTGAAAGAATTTCTTCAGCAAAACGCAGATGTCTTTGCCTGGTTAGCACAAGACATGCCAGGTTTAAGCAGAGAAGTGGCGGAGCATTGTTTATGGATAGATAAATCTATCAAACTAGTAAAACAGAGACGAAGGAATTTCTCGTCAGAAAAGCATGATGCAATTAAGGTTGAAGTGGACAAGCTTAGGAGATCTGAGTTCATTGAGCAAATCGAGTGTCCAAGGTGGCTAGCAAATGTGGTAATGGTGAAAAAGCATAATAGAAAATGGCGAATGTGTGTAGATTACACTGATTTAAACAAGGCATGTCCCAAGGATTGCTATCCTTTGCCGCGAATTGATCAGTTAATCGATGCTACATCAGTCAAGCAAATGTTGAGTTTTATGGACGCCTATTCTGGTTATAATCAAATTCTTATGAAGAAAGAGGATCAGCCTCACACGGCATTCATGACCAATCGGGAAAGCTATTATTATAAAGTTATGCCTTTTGGGTTAAAAAATGCTGATGCAACATATCAAAGGGCAATGAACAAGCTGTTCGCTGATCAGATTGGAAGAAATATGGAGGTTTATGTAGATGATCTTCTTGTAAAAAGTCAATTTAAATCTGATCATCTCGCCGATTTAAGAGAGTGCTTTGATGTATTGAGGAGAAATGGAATGAGACTCAATCCTGAGAAGTGTGCATTTGGAGTTTCATCTGATAAATTCCTAGGTTTCATGGTTACACAGAGGGGTATTGAAGCAAATCCAGAAAAAATCAGGGCTATCTTAAATATGACGGCTCCCAGCAGTATGAAAGAAATTCAAAGCTTAACAGGAAGAGTTGCAGCATTAAGTAGATTTATATCCAGATCAGGAGATAAGTGTGCACCATTCTTCAAGGCGTTAAAGAATCTAAATGCACTCAACGAATTCAAATGGTCAGAGGACTGTCAGAATTCATTTGAAGAGCCGAAGAGGAGGTTGACCAGTCCACCAGTTTTATCTCGACCAAAACCCGGAGAGAGCTTGCAGATATATCTATCTTCTTCAAAGGCGGCGGTAAGCGCGGTGTTAATCCGGGAGGAAAGTACTATTCAAAATCCTATCTACTTTGTAAGCCATACATTGTTAGATGCAGAATCTAGATATCTGGAATTTGAGAAACAGGCTTTCGCCTTAATAGTAGCAGCCAGGAAGCTCCGACCCTATTTTCAGGCTCATCCAATTATTGTTCTTACTAACTGGCCTTTAAAGAAAATACTGCATAAGACTGATTTGGCGGGGAGAATGGTATCATGGGCAAAGAGAGTTAACGAACATGATATAGATTATAAACCTAGAACTGCGATAAAGGCACAAGTTTTGTCCGATTTTATTGCTGAGAGTATTTCATCACCAGAGGAGGAAAAAGATTCTAGTAAGGTGTCTTCTGTGTGGACCTTACATGTAGATGGGTCAAGTCATTCGCAGGGATCAAGAGCAGGAGTGATTTTACAAAGTCCGTTCGGATTTGTAATTCAAAATGCACTTCGGTTTAATTTTCATGCTTCAAACAATGAAGCAGAATATGAAGCTATTATTGCAGGGTTACGATTAGCCAGATCTCTCTGTGTTCAAAGCATCGAAGTAAAAAGTGATTCTGAGCTGGTGGTCACTCAAGTCAAGGGAGCGTATGGTGCGAAAGATGATCGAATGGTCAGCTATCTTAAAAAAATATCACAATGTAAGGAGTGGTTCGCACAATTCTCAGTCACAAGGATATCTCGAAATCAAAATAATGAAGCAGATTCTCTGGCAAAATTGGCATCCGCAAAGTTTGTTTCTATTCCACAAACTGTATATTATGAGGAGCTAGATATTCCGGCATATTCGAGCGTGAGATAATGGAAATTGACGCGAGAGATATCTTGGATGGATCCTATTATACAGTATCTGAAGGATGGTATTCTTCCTGAAGATAGGGAAAAGGCCAGAACTGTGAAAAGAAGAGCTGCCAGGTTTATTCTAAAAAATGAGTTATTATATAAAAGAACAGTTTCTGGGCCACTTTTGAAATGTTTGGGACCCTCTGATGCTCTTTATGCCTTATCCGAGGTTCACGAAGGAATCTGTGGAAACCACTTAGATGGGAAAGCTTTGGCGTATAAAATTTTAAGACAAGGATTTTATTGGCCACGAATGCAATCTGAGGCGATTGAGTATGTAAGAAGGTGTCATCAATGCCAGATTCATGCACCAATTCAGAACCAGCCAGCAGAGCAGCTAACATCAATTCTTAATCCTCTCCCATTTGCTATGTGGGGTATGGATTTGTTGGGACCTTTTCCTGTTGCAACTGGAGGGAAAAAGTTTGTAGTGGCTGCAATCGATTATTTCACGAAATGGGCAGAAGCAGAAGCCTTGGCAACAACTACCACGAGTCAAATTGAAAAATTCTTCAGAAATCATGTCATATTCAGATATGGCCTACCAAAGATTCTACTGACTGATCACGGACCGCAATTTGATAATGAAAGATTCAAGGAATTCTGTGCAGACTATCATATTGAGTGCAAACACTCATCTGTGGCATATCCTCAATGCAATGGCCAAATTGAGGTAACAAACATAACACTTTTACAGGGGATAAAAAAAAGGCTGGATGAAGCGCATAGTTTGTGGATTGATGAACTACCTCATGTACTGTGGGCGTATAGGACTACGGTCAGGACCCCAACAGGTGAAACACCTTTCGAACTGGCATATGGGTCAGAAGCATTGGCTCCAGTGGAGGTTATGGTGGGATCAAACAGATATGAGGGATTTGATCCAATAACTAATGAAGAAGGACTCCGGAGAAACCTTGAATTTTTAGATGAAGTCAGAGAAAAGGCTTTATACCATAATATGGAATATCAGAGGAGAACAGCAGCGTATTATAATGCTCGAATCAAACATAAATCTTTCAGAGTAGGAGATTTGGTTTTGAGAAAAAAATCAGCATCGATCCAAGGAACCGTGGAAAGCTTTCGACAAACCGGGAAGGGCCATATGTGGTAACAAAAACTGTGAGCAAAAACACATATTGGCTGAAGGATTCTCATGGAAGTTGTTTGAAACGACCGTGGAATGTAATTCACCTTAAGAAATATTAGCAGTAGAAAGAATTTTCTGGTATTCTTGGAGAAAGCATTTTATTAAACGTGGTCATCCAAAGTTTCTTCTTCATTATTAATCCAAAGGACATTTATGTGAACCAGTTCTTCCGATCAAGCCATTTCAACGCTGATCCAGGGTCATTCTTTCTGAGGATGATCCCGACTTTCCGAAGTTAGGCCCAAGTGGTCAGCCTTACGAGGTCACGTCACGCCTTTTCAACGCTGACTCAGGATTACTCCTTCCGAGGGTGATCTCGACTTTCCGAAGTCAGGCTCAAGTAGCCAGCCTTCCGAGGCATGATTATGCTAGCTGATCCGGATCACTCCTTCCGAGGGTGATCCCGACTCTTCGTGAGTTAGGCTCAAGTAGCCAGCCTTCCGAGGCTTGGTCATGCTTTCCGAAGCTGATCACGGATCATTCCTTCCGAGGATGATCCCTACTCTTCGTGAGTTAGGCTCAAGTAGCCAGTCTTCCGAGGCCTGGTCATGCTTTTCGAAGTTGATCACAGATCCTTCCTTCCGAGGGTGGTCCCGACTCTTCGTGAGTCAGGCTCAAGTAGCCAGCCTTCCGAGGCCTGGTAATGCTTTCCGGAGCTGATCACGGATCATTCCTTCCGAGGGTGGTCCCGACTTTACGTAAGTCAGGCTCAAGAAGCCAGGTCATGCTAAGCTATTCACGGATCATTCCTTTCACGAGGATGATCCCGGATTGTTCCTTCCGAGGAATGATCTCGACTTTCCGAAGTCAGGCTCCAGTAGCCATCTTTCTAAGGCAGCATTCGGATCAAGTACGACGGAATTAATCAATAAAATAACTCAAGGATCAGGTTACACCGAGGACTATTAATCGAAGTTCAAAGATCAGATCAGGTATTAAATCAACATCTCAAGGTATCTGATCAGGTATTAAAGTTCCTTTCAAATACTTTTTCATCAGAAGTATTTCAGCAGAAGTCAATTTACAAAGTTTGATCAAAGATGTATACATCTAATCAATTATGAATTGGTTAGAAGATGATAGTTAACATTACGAAAGATACTATTATGTCGAAACTAAGAAAAAATAATAACAATAGAAGGAAGGAAGAAATTTTCATTCATATAAAAGTTTGACAAGTTAAAAAACCTCATATGCAAAAGAGGTAGGCAAGAAAGAAAAAGGTAAGTTCATAAAGCAAAAAGAGTGTTTTCTTCATATTTGTGGTTTTGTAGATGGATCAACATCTGTAGCATTACCAGATGGATCAACATCAACAATATCATCAAGAAGAATATCTTCATCTCCTTGAGCAGGTAAATTATCATCATCATTGTCATCTGAACCACAGGCAGAATGATCTGGGCCAGAGCTGGAGGAATCACTCATATCATTGTCAGAATCATCTTCTGATGAGCAATCAGAGCTGGGATACTTCAAATTCCTAAGATCAAAAAAGGTTCTAGAAGGGAGGAATTATGGGGATAACAACTTGAAATCTAAACCAGGATGAATCTTAAGGATTTCTGAAAAAATTTGGTCAGAGCAATCCTTTACCATATTCTTGCAAAACCCTAGGAAAGTTGGATTATCTCCAACTTCCTTCATTGAGGAGGTAACTGAATTTAAGACTATCTGGTTTTCACTTTGTATTCTTCTCTTCTCAACTTCAAACTGTTTCCTCTCTGCTTCTAAGTCTTCATGCAGCAAAGTTTTGAATTTTAAAGTTTCATCCAGGGGAGCATGAAGGTTTTCTTTCTCTTTAGAAACCAAATTAAACGAAGCATCGAGATTATCCTTTTTTGTTGTTATTTCATCGAGTCTTAACCCCAAATCATTATTTTTATCCTCCAAAGCAGACTTCTCCAGCAGAATTGAACTGAAAGCTTTCACATGATATTCTTGAGCCAACTCTAAAGCTGTATTTAGCTTTTCAATCTCATTAAACTTTTCCCGGAGTTCATTCTTTTCCTTCTCAATACTTTGTGACCGGACCAAGGCTCAAGTTAGCTTTCCTTTAAAATCTTCTCTTTCACCTCGTGGCTATTCTGGCCCTGTCAAGGGCATCATCCTTTAACATTTTAAGTTGAAAAAGCTCATTCCTATGATTCAAAACGGCTTCTCTCAACATAGAAACTTCTTCCTACAATTCAGCACAATGGTCAGAGCAAATTTCATAATCGGTATGCAAACTATCAAGATCATTCATCAAATCTATCTCTCCGAACTCAACTGCTGTTAATTTTCTCTCTGAAGATCCCAACTTTCTTCGAAGATCCTGTACCTCATTAACCAATTCGAAGTTCTTTTTGATCAGTTCATCATTTTCCTGAGACAAAGTTTTTTCTCTCTCCAATACTTCAGAAAATGCATTGAAGGCAGCCCCAAAACATCGGTTGATCAATCAATATATATATATATATATACATTAAAAACAATATAAATAATCAAATCAATAGTAAATTAATTCTAAATAAAAGAAAGGGAAAAAGGTCTAAATCTTACCCCCACCCATGAGAATAAAGGTCAGAATCAGACATCCGTGCAGTGTTCCTCTTGTCACGAGGGATTTTGCCTTTTGTGCCCCATTCTCTAGCAGCCTCCCAATTACGGGTGGCCGTATGATTTTCTTTTAAAAACCACTCAGGGTGGAAAGGATTCCCGGAATCAGCATTGCTCATGGTATCATCAACCTGGTCAGGGGTTGGTTGGAGATCAGCTATCTCAAGAATATTCTCAGGATTAACATTTACTGCAGCATCATTTGAACTAGTCTGCATGATGATATTTTCTTGGTTTTCATGACCATCATGAGAGTCAATTACCATGAGAGCTTCAAAGTGGACAAGATTATTCTCTGGTAGAGCTACTTCATGAATTTCCTGGGAAATATTTTGATTATTTTCCTCCAAAGGAGGAACATCTTGATCACTTTTCTCAACAGGGGGAACATCAGTATCTAGGGCAGCAACAACATCAGTATCTGGGACAGCAACATCCAACACAGGGATGGATAAAGGTAAAACGGAAATTTCATTCACACGATCCTCGGCAACAACATCCAAGGGAGAGATAGGAACATCAACATTTTCATCACATAATTGATCAGCTATTTCCTCAATAATACCACCTGCAACATGTGTTAATATGTCTTCAGCAATTTTCTTCAGATGGTCAGAAGAATAGTCAAATAAATCCTTACCTTGACCTTCGTCCTCAACCATTTTTTCTGGGAAGACGGAAGTATCATGAGGAATTTCTTCACGTGGACTATCTTCAACAGTGGGAACTTCTATGGGGGCAGTATGAATTTCTTTTCTTCTTTTCTTCTTCTTCTTTGAGCCAGACGATCCCTGGTCAGAAACTGGACCTGTAGACCTAAGTCTACATCTCAATGTATTGGAGGTTCTGGAGGTCCTCATCTTGGGACCAGGGGTCTCACTTGCAACTGTTTTCACAATTTGCACATCGGCATCTTCTCTGATGGCACTTTCTGGAGCCGGGGTGGTTTTCTCTTGATCAGGGGAATCTCTCTTAGCAGTTTTTCTTTTTGAAGGATGACGGGCAGTGTGTTTTCTTTTCTTGGAGGGTTTAATAACCCTAATCGGATTTCTTTTCCTCTGAAACACTTCTTCGTAGATCAGCAACATTAAGGATGGGACGAGCAATTACTTCTGATGGCAAAAATATATGATAATGAGTAAGGATTACAAAAAGAAAGAAAGGTATACAACAATTATTATCTTTACCTGGAAAAAGGCCGTGACTAATGAGACCTGCATCTGTCTTCAACTTGGCCGCATCTATGGGAGTTCCAGTCGGAATCATACTCCAGGTTATTCGGTCATATTCAGTAAGCACAGGACGTACTTTTAGAGGAGATAAGGATTCTAAGGAATGAAGACACCATCGAGACCGGAAATTTGGATTTGGAATGGCGCAGAAGAAGTATTTTTCCCGCCATTGCTTGTTGTCATGGGGAATGGAAGAATCAATGAAAATTTTGGATTCTCTTCCCAGTTCACCCACAATGCAGGTTCTTCTGGCAAAGTGAAGGTATCCACGTTCGCGGAATACTTTCAAGGTGTAATAATTTCTGAAGAGGTCAACAGATGGGACACGATTCATCTGGAGAATAAACGCAAAAAAACAGTAAACCAGTCTCCAACTATTTGGAGTAAGCTGAGAAGGACAAACATGATAATAATCCAATAAAGATTGAACTACGGGAATCAGGGGGATTCTAAAACTTGAATCAAGGTGATCAAGGTAGATGGTGATAACACCTGGATCAACTGAGTAAGGACGGTCGGAGGAGTCAGGAACCCATACTCTAGCATCAGAAGGAAAATGGTAACTTTCCAAATAAGAATCCAGGTGGGATTTCTTTATTTTGGTGGGATACCACTCGAGACCAGCATGCTTTGGGTCCATTTTTTCTCTGGACATGTTGACAGGAGTATAAAGAATGATGGCTTCATCATGAGCATACGGAACAGGTTTCTAGTCTAAAGGATTATGTTGAGAGGAGGAAGCACCAGACACGTTTTTCATTTGCTCGTTGCTTGGAGGTATATCAGGTTGGGCATAAGTACTGGGTACTGAAGGATTGGAAGCAGGATCCATGGCGGAGACAAGAAAGGAAGAAGAAGAAAACTAGAAAGGTAAAATCTGAAAAAGAGTGATAAAGGAAATAGCAGATAGGTATGTTTGATGTTCGCGAAGAAGAACAGAGTACGGAAAGGAAAAGGCGACAGTTGATAGATATATATATATAAAGAATGAGAGAGGATTTCTTGAAAGGAGGGGGAAATACACGATGGTCCAAAATCAATGGTCATTACCTTTCGTAACCGACGCGTGGGATCAATCGGCTAACGTATGAAAACAAATGATTGAAAAGAATGAAGATGATGTGTGAAAGGGCAAGGGAACAATATGATGGTAATGCATGGGAAAAAGACGAAATCAGTGATCAAGCGGCGGTAACGTTAAGGAAGTCAAAAAGTTATATTTGAAAATTCATAAAAGGTTTGACAAGACAGTGATTTCAGCCGGTTTTAAGATAACTTGGGGGCTGAGTACAGTAATATAATTTCAACCAATACAAAGGACATGATTTCATGAGGGACATGGTTATAAGCAGATTTTCAAGATAATGATGATATGATATGATAACTCGTCATCAAGGTTTTGAAGAAATCGAGGATTACCTGGGGAAAAGGCGTAATAGCTGGACAAGGAATACTGTGTGATTTTGATGAAAATGATAAAACCTGCTGATCAGAGTCTCATTTAGATTCAACCTGATCAGCAGGCTTGGGGGCTTATGTTGTAACTAATATATCCATTACTGGTTTATATCGGTCAAACCAACCTCAACCGGGTTCAATTGAGAGATAAAGGTAAGATGATCAAAGATGTCCAAAAAGGAGCGATGATCTGATGGTCATGATTGAAAAAGTATTATAAGCGGGAAAGCCAGTATAAAAGCGAGGGAAGATCCGTAAGAAGGTAAGCCTCTAGAATCAACCAAAACTCTAAGCTCACTCTGATTGAACTCCATTACTAGCATTTTAGAAGCTCCAGAGAGCTCTGTAAACACCATCGACACCATACTGACTAGATCGTCGGAGACGAGACGCCGATCAAGACGATCGGCTCCGTTTCTTACTGTGATTCTGTTTCTTTCAGGAGTGAGAGGTTGATCGATCGAAGAGCAAACCAGATCGAATCAGATCTGAGGAGTTCGGTGCCGAAAACTACGGTTCAAGGCGATTGACAGAAATAGCACCAACATTGTGTGTTGATTTTCTTTTTATTATGTAGAAAATGAGATGTGCCGATGGCCTATGGGATGACCAGGGAGAAGGATGCAGGGCGGATTTGATGGATGCCTTTGTTTTAAGATTTTAAAATTTTTTTTGGTATATGAGGTTCAACCGGGCTAGCTTGCGCGTACTTTGATTACATCCTCAGGGGGAGCTTTATCGCCCGCAAGGGTCGAATGACTCAAACCTATGATTTCTCCACTGAGAAGTATGGATCTTAACACTCAACCAACCCTGCATTGACAGTTTTAAGACTTTTTGAGGCACAACAACATTTACAAATTAAACATCAATATTGTTTAACAACGCTCATATGCAAACCCTTATATTACACCGTCAGGCAGCTTAGCCAACCTCGGTTTCCAAGGCTTTGCTCTGACTAATCCGGTGTTCGATCTGGATCGTACACCTGGCTGTGGTGGGTGAGTCTTCCATCGAAATTTTTTTACATCAACAAGGTTTCGATATTGAAACCTAGCTTAAGTTAATCGGGTCAAGCTGCTTACAATTTGGAAGTTCAAAGACTTTTACCAAAACTCTATGTTTTGTACCGATGTGTTTTTGTTTTTGTACCGATGTGTTTTTTTTTTTTTTTGGTCAAAATTTTGTACCGATGTTAATTCCTAGGAGATAATACTCTTTGTCGCATATCTTGCTGTCTTGGCTATACAGCAAGGCGGCCAGCCTGGTTGTACTCCACTAAGTCTTTTGTAATCTTCATAATATTGTTTGTGAAGATCCATTGAAAAAATAATAATAAAATAAAAAATTATAATTATAATTCTAAACATGTGAAAATAAAGAAAAAAAAAAAAAAATCTAAATATGCATGATTCACTTCTTACATAGAACTTTTATCGATGAAAAGTATTTACAAATATAAAATTATTATTTTTCTTATAAAAATAAAAGTAATACAATCTTTTTAATATATTTTTATAGAGATGCTATTTGTTGCCTAAAATTATTCTTAAAATGTGGAAGATCAAACACCTCGACATTAGTAGAATTCCTCCAGTGCTGCTGCAACACCTTGCAGCTTATGGTCCAAATCAAATCTTGTGATTGAGACGAAATCTCGATCACGCGTTTTTCCTCATTTTGCGTAAATGAATTTTTTTTGTTAAAGTTTAACTGCGAAATGAGTGGTCGGGATTTTGTCTTGGCTGCAAACTTCGATCTTAACTGTAGGCTGCACGTTGCTGCGTAACACCCAAGCAAAATCCAAACAACAAAGATATGAGATTTAAAATAATGAAATCACTTTTATTCTTTGAAACAAATATTTTATTTCAACCACTAGGGTGGCTGGCAATTATTGACACTTTGTTTTCGACAATATTTCTTGCTCTTATCTTTTCCAATCATACATATTGACTAGAATATTTCCATGAGAAACTCACTTGAGCCAAGTGACTATATAGTGGGATTTGCAAAAATTTTGTCTCCAATTAAGCTGGAAAAAAATGTACAAATAAAATTGATTGTGTTGCAAAAAATTTATTTGTTTCAATTTAAACTTTTATTTTATCATCAAAGAGCAAAAAGGTATATCGAAGTAGAAGTGTGAAATTACTCTTTTATTTTATTAAAAAGGAAAAAAGGTACATGGAAGTACGAGAGTGAATTTAATCGGATTGTATCTCTGAAGCCAAAGCCATCCAAAACATCTAACATAGCCTCTTAATTCAAGAAGGTCAACTTTATTAGCCGGTTCAAGAGAGTCTGGATCACCTTTCGGTCTGACTGGCCATGGGGAGAAGAATGTGCTCCCTTGACACTTTTCAACCATATATAATGGTGGATACCACTTATAAATATTGAAAAAAAATATTATAAATAAAAATCTTCGTGGGTCTCTATCACACTCCACCTGACGGTATTGGACCCACTTCGACAACCCATGGGTTTGATCTACAACCACATGATTCCCAATTACATTATCAATAATGAATAAAACACAAAATGCCATAATCAAGAGAAAAAGAACAATTCAATACTTGATAATGGAATAAAGTTTTCAAATTTTGAGGAAATAATATTGAATGAATCAAAGAGGATTTATCAAAGGAATGTATCAATGGAAACAAAAACTATTGAAAATTATGTCTCATTATGTCTTGTTATTGTCTTTCATCAATTTAGGGTATTTTATCTCATATCTCTAAATGAAAGGAGTCATAAGACCCTCATTCATCGCTAATCCAAGTGGCGGACCACCTAGACCCTAGCTCTTCCCATCAATAGGTACCATAAGAGCACTCCATGCATCTGCGGAAAGCTTCTTATTGATCACGATTAGATCCCATTGGCGTCTCCAATACCTCTTCAAATGTATTCCCCTACGCATAGGGAACTTCTCTTGTTTCTGCAAAGGCATTTGAAGAAAACAAAGATAATCCACAAGGATGAGTTCTAATGAACTTAGTAAGGCAACAATTCCATATGCATACCACAATTACATCATAAGCGAAAGATGAAATAATGAAATGTTGTGTTATGTATGCATCTAACAATCTAATTATGCTAGTCTCTACCCAACCAGACATGTTTTAAGATATAACACCAGTCATCCTTTGAGTAGGTCTTGCCACTCTAATGCCTCACACACTGGCTACCTCTATGGGGATCTTAGGTAAGAGGTACCGTCCTCATCATCAATCATAGTTGGGGTATAGGTCCACACTCTCTCACCACAACCATTGGTCTGAGTACTGGTGCATGTCGGAGATTCTAAACCCAATGCAAGGTGATACGGAGGAAATATTATCGAACCTGGTTCGTACTCGGTTTGACCCTCAACCCCGGTCGAGACGGAGGGAATCGACTCGCTTCCGAGCGAGCCAGGTCCAGAAGATAGCTTGCTGAGGAAGAAAACTAAATCGGCAACAAGGACGCCCTAATCCGGCTAATAGATTAGGTTAATTACCCTAATGATGGCAGACTCAACTTGGCGGCTGTCACTTATCGCTAATTGAAGGGATAATCATCGGATAACCGTGAGGTTATCTCAGGAGTCCTCTACTAGTTCAAACTAGTAGAAGTTTATTGCTCAACGGATCTAACTGTTAGAATCCAATGACTATCCGAAGAAGGCTCAAATGCATCCAACGAAGAAGATTCGAAGGTACACTCTATATAAACCTTACTTACCTACGAGGTGAGGAGGACTCAGATCCATATACACACTGGTGGACGTAAACTCTCATATGCTTACGATCTAGATCACATTCCCCATTTTTCATTCCTTAGCTCTGTGCGTCTAGCAGAGCCGTTTGTGATTAAGTTCATCAACTGACTTAGCCTTCGGAGGTGGACTCCTGACCCCAGTGGTCGGGCCACATCTGACGCTTTCATTTTGCAGGTCATTACAAGGAGATCTAAGGGCTGAGCAGATTTTGGACGCATCATTTGGCGCCGACTGTGGGAAAGACTTATAAAGCTATGGTGACTAGATCGGCAACAACCGTTGCACAACGTGATACTGGTGTTCAAATTCCTGGAGAGAATAATCCAGATATTCCCCAGGGAAGTTTACCACCTTTTGAGGTAGATGGTGGTCAAGGAGGACATGATCCTCCGGAGACATTCCAAGATCAATAAAATCCGGTAAAGATTCAACTTTTGGAGGTGAGTCAAGCACTCCGCGTGCTAACCAGATGAGTGGTATTACCACAAGAACCTGATCATAGCGATTCAGGGAGGCGTGTATTACCCCGGGATCAAAGATTGATTGAAGATCGGAATATCGGTCAAAACTTTCGCGAAGGTGACCGAGGACCTAGGAGAGTCGACGATCTACCTAGGCGGGATGATCGGTTTGACAGACCATAGGAAAGTATGACCGATTCAAATACAAGGTTGGATACAGGAGTGAAGACTCACTCGCTATCTGCTAGACGAACCGTTCGCGATGAGCGGAATGTTTGTGACGAACGGGCCATTCGTGATGATCGAATAGCTCGTGATGATCGTGTTGTTCGAGGTCGTGATCGTGTTGTAGAAGATCATTCGACTCATATTGGTCAGGAATTGGCCAATATCAATCAGAAACTAGGACAATTGGCTAGAGGAAGGATAACTGATGATATTTATTCAGTTATTCGGAAAACCCCCTTTGCTGAGCCAATTGCGGGATATCAGTTTCCCCCACAACTTCCGTTTGCCTACTTTTTCTACATTCGATGGCTCCGGAGATTCTACGGCCCACATAGGCTATTATCAGCAGACTATGGCAGTAGCAGGTAATTCTGATGAAATTCTCTGCAGGGATTTTGGTTCATCTTTAACCAAAGCAGCACAAAAGTGGTTTTCGAACCTCCCGTTTGGAAGGATCGTAAACTTTGATGAGTTGGCACGCAAATTTATAGGGCGATTCCATAGTGGAATTCAAGTCAAGAAGACAGAAGAAACCTTGTTTACCATCAGACAAGGAAAGAGTGAATCGATCAGAGAGTATCTGAAAAGATTCAATAGAGTAACAATGGAGATAGAGAATCTGGATGAGCAAGTAGCTAAAACTGCTCTATTCACTGGACTCACTAACCGAAGACTCCTGGAGTTATTACTACAGGATATGCTTACAACTTATGCTGAGTTGGTACAGAGATGCCAAAAGCAAGCTGAAGTCATGGAGATAATAAAGCCTCCACTAAAGAACAAAAGGCTCCTGAGCAAAAGTAGAAGCCAAAGCAGAATGTTCGAGATTGGGTTGGAAAGCCTCAGGCTTGGTGGCAGAGATCTCCCGGTAAAAGTGAGTATACTCCATTGAATGCTCCTTGGGCTGATATTTTGAATATCATTAAGAAGCGAAATATTTTGAAGTGGCCACCCAAAATTCCTTTGAAGCCTGGAGAGCAGCAGGATCGAGAAAAATATTGTCGTTTCCACAAGGATTACAGTCATTATACTAATGACTGTCGTCATTTAAAAGCAGATATTGAGAGATTAGTATCTCAGGGACATTTGTCCAATTTTGTTAGCAGAAGAAGAGAGGAGCCACGTGAAGTTGGCCCCAAAAGGGATCGTTCGGTTAGTTCAGAACGACCGAAGGAGGCTCCGAAGTCTAAAAAAGGTAAGGAGGTGATTGATGCTACTCGGTCACAGATCCTTACAATTTTCAGAGGCCCAGAACCCGAATCACTCCGGAGGTTAAAGACAATCTAAATTTTTTGGGACCGGAGAGACGCAGAAGCAGAAGAGGCCAAATGGTGAAGATTCCATCACCTTTGGCAAGGAGGATGAAAGAGGCGTTTGTCTACCTCATGATGATGCCATAGTCATCAAGGTAGAGATTGCGCGCTGAGAGGTACATAGAGTTTTAGTTGATACAGGGTCTGCAGTTGACCTAATATCTTATGAAGTGTATCAAAAGCTGAAGGTGGATGAGGATTTGATGGAACCATCATCCACGCATTTATATGGCTTTGCAGGATCGTCTGCAATAGCGGAAGGATCTGTCCAGTTGGATTTATCTATTGGGAGTTTTCCCAAGGAGACTACCGTCTGAATCAATTTTTTGGTGGTTCGGGAACTTCCAATTTATAATGTTATCCTCGGACGGCCATCTTTGTCCAAATTAGGTGCTATTGTTTCAACGAAGCACCTGAAGATAAAATTCCCGATTGACATGGGAATTGGTCAAGTTTCCTTTGATTAGAGGATCTCTCGGCAATGTTATGTTGCCTATTTGAAGGACAAGGAGGGCCCGAAGAAAGTGACTGCCCTACCAATAGAAGTTTGAGATGATCGGGAAGAAGCAGAAATGCAAAGGCTCGAGCCGGTAGAAAGGCTGGAGCAAATCCAGTTGTGTACCGATGATGAGAAGAAGATTACTTATATTGGGTCTGAGCAGCTGGAGGAGTTCAAGGAAGAGTTGAAGTTTTTTCTTCAACAAAATAGTGATGTATTCGCATGGTCTGCCGAAGACATGCCAGGAATCGATCGGATTGTTGTAGAGCATAAACTCTAGATCCAAAGGTGAAACCAGTTATCCAGAAAAGGAGAAATTTCTCCATAGAGAAGTATGAAGCCGTTCGGGGCGAAGTAGAAAAACTGAAGAGCTTAGGTTTCATAGAACCAATTGAATGCCCAATCTGGTTGGCCAACGTAGTAATGGTCAAGAAGGCCAATGGGAAGTGGAGGATGTGTACAGACTACATTGACCTCAACAAGGCTTGCCCTAAAGATTGTTGGTGTGTAAGGTAGGGCCAAAGAAGGTAGCATGGCTACTAGCGGCGAGACTAAATGCTTTAGTAAGTGGGCGAAGGAAGAATACCTGAGCTTCAAGCAAAGAAGGCGGGGACCTCGCAAAGTCAACCGTCTAACTGGGAAGACGTTCCGCACCTAGATGTACAGTCTCAGGACCTAGCCCGACATTCTTTCAACATTCATCACAATTCCAGGCCCGTAGGAATGGCTTTCTCCTTCTCCAATTGTTGGGAGAGGTTGGTTTTCTGCTCCGATCGTCCGGAATTGAATTTCGTAATAAATGTTGGAAAAGAGTGGGTTCCAAACCTCTTTCTTATTACTCTGCTACACGAGCAGAGAAAGATAGGATCCCAAGGTTGCGTTGAAGGGCACGAGTCACTAAGACCTTTTGAATAGATGCGACTGCAGGATATGAAACTTTGAGTTTCATGGATGCCTATTAAGGGTATAATCAGATCCTCATGAATAAAGAGGATGAAAAGTTTACAGCTTTCATGACTGATCGTAAAAGCTTCTATTATAAAGTCATGCCATTTGGCCTGAAAAATGCAGGAGCTACATATCAGAGGGCTGTCAACAAGATATTCAACGACCTAATCGGAAGGAATGTTGAGGCTTATGTTGACGACATGTTGGTAAAAAGTATTACAAGGGCAAATCATATTGCAGATTTAACTGAGGTATTTTCAATATTACAAAAATACCAAATGAAGCTGAATCCGGAGAAGTGTGCCTTTGGAGTCTCGTCAGGCAAATTTTTGGCCTTCATGGTATCGTAAAGGGGTATTGAGGCTAATCCAGCCAAAATACAGGCTCTAATTGACATGGAAGCTCCAAAAACTGTTCGAGATGTACAATGCTTAACGGGAAGAATTGCCGCTCTGAATCGTTTCATCTCAAAATCTGGAGAAAAGTGTCTACCATTTTTCAAAGCACTCAAAGATCTGAGGGGCAGAAAGGAAGCAAATTGGACTGAAGAGTGCCAGAAGGCTTTCGAGGAATTGAAGGAAACACTGGGACAACCACCACTTTTGTCACGACCAGAGAAGGGGGAAATCTTATAGCTATATTTAGCAGCATCCCTTTCAGCGGTCAGTGCAGTACTTGTTCGGGAGAAGGATAAGAAACATTGGCCGATTTATTATGTTAGCTACGTGTTACTTGATGCGGAGACACGATATTCGCAGATTGAGAAGCAGGCTTTAGCTCTCATGACAGCAGCTAGGAAGCTACGTCCGTACTTTCAGGCTCATTCAATAGAGGTATTTACAACTTTCCCTCTTAGTAAAGTTCTTCATAAACCTGACTTATCTGGGAGAATGGTGGCCTGGTCGGTTGAACTCAGTGAGTTCCAAGTAAGCTTTAAGCCCAGAACGACAATTAAAGCTCAGGCGTTAGCCGATTTTGTAGTAGAAACTACTGCACCAGTGGAGAACATTGTTGAAGATCCCATTATACCAACCATTTGGGAAGTATATGTGGACGGTTCGAGCAATAAGGACGGAGTAGGAGCTGGAATTCTTTTGAAAAGTCCGGTGGGATTTGTCATTCGATACGCATTGAGATTTGCGCTCGAAGCAAGTAATAATGAGGTAGAATATGAAGCCCTGATAGCTGGACTTAGGTTGTCAAAAGCATTGGCAATAGCAGATGTAACTATTTATAGTGACTCTCAACTTATTGTCAACCAAGTTTAGGGGGAGTATGGTATAAAAGAACCTCGCTTGCAAAAGTACCAAGAGATTGTGCAAGCATTTCAAAAAGAATTCAGGAATTTGAAGATATGTCAGATTCCAAGGATAGAAAACACAGTGGCAGATGAGCTATCTCGATTAGCTAATGCCAAAGAAAAAAATTTAGACCCATCGGTCTACATTGAAGAGATAACGTTTCCAAGTTATCATGAGAAAGAAATTTCTTATATTGAAGCAGAGCGTTGTTGGATGGATCCAATAGTTGAATATTTGAGAGATGATAAACTACCAGAAGATTAGAAAGAGGCCAGATTGATCAAGATACAATCAGCGAGATTTATCATGCAGAATGGAAGGTTATACAAAAGATCTTATTCTGGACCCCTTCTGAGATGTTTAGGTCCCAAAGGAGCGGACTTGGCCTTGGCCGAGGTTCATGAAGGAATTTGTGGAGCTCACATGGGTGGACGAGCCCTGGCACACAAGATTCTGAGACTTGGGTTATATTGGCCTAAGATCCAAGAGGCTGCTATGGAGTATGTTCGTCGATGTAGCAATTGTCAAATCCATGCTACGGTATCAAAGCGTCCAGCGGAAGCCATGACTTCAATTCTAGATCCCATCCCCTTTGCGATGTGGGGAATTGATATCATGGGCAAATTCACCAAGGCGTCAGGCGGACGGGAATATTTGATAGTAGCAATTGATTACTTCACGAAATGGGTTGAAGCCAGTGCCCTGGCAACAATCACTGAGAAAAAAGTGGAGAAATTTGTGCTTGAGTCAATCATATATCGCTTTGGGATTCCAAAGATTATCATCACTGACCATGGCACCCAGTTCAACTGTCCACAATTTGAGCAATTTTGTAGAACGTACATGATCGAGCATCGTATGTCCTCAGTGGCATACCCCCAGAGCAATGGATAGGTAGAAGTTACTAACCGAACGCTGCTTGAGGGGATAAAGAGAAGACTTGAGGCTGATAAAGCCTTATGGGTGGAAGAGCTGCATAATGTACTGTGGACCTACCGAACTACGGTTCGAACACCCACAGGAGAAACTCCATTTAGGTTAGTCTATGGATCCGAAGCATTGGCACCTGTAGAGATAATGGCGGGAACATTGTGGGACAGAGAGTTCGAAGAAAAAGCAAACGAGCAAGGACTGCTTGATAGCCTTGATTTGTTGGACGAGGTTCGTGCAAAGGCAATAGCACGAAATCAACATTATCAACGAAGGATAGCGTCATATTACATACCCGAGTAAAGAATCGTCGGTATTTGGCAGGAGATTTGGTGTTGAGAAATACCTTAGCTTCAGATCCACGCCACCAAAGAAAGTTGGATCCTTCTTGGGAAAGGACCTTATATGGTTGTAAAACCAGTCGGTTCAGGAGCGTACAAGCTGAAGAACATCACCACCCAAAAAGAGTTGGATCGTTCGTGGAATGCAAGGCATCTCAAGAAATTTTATCCTTGACAATTTCAATTTTGTTTGTGATGTAACTAATTTCAACTCAATCAATACAATTATTGGTTTTCAACAATTATCTTTTGATTGGGGGGCATCATACACCACATTCAAGAATAGATCCAACTACAAGACATCAGATGAAAATCCGTGTGGGTCCTTCAACACTTATTGAATTTTTTCAGAATTTCTTAAGTCAAGGCATCGGATGAAAGTCTGAGTGAGTTCCTTCCACAAGGCATCGGTTTAAAAACCAAGTGAGTTCCTTCTTAGACTTATTGAATTTCCGAAATGTCTCTAAGTAAAGGCATCGGTTTAAAATCCGAGTGAGTTCCTTCTCAGACTTATTGTATTTCTCCGGAAATCCTTAAGTAAAGGCATCAGTTTAAAACCCGAGTGAGTTCCTTCTCAGACTTATTGTATTTCTCCGGAAATCCTTAAGTAAAGGCATCAGTTTAAAACCCGAGTGAGTTCCTTCTCAGACTTATTGTATTTCTCCGGAAATCTTTAAGTAAAGGCATTGTTTGAACAACTAAAACCTAGTGCAACAACGACTCAAGTGACTGGGCAAAGTTCAAGATAAAGTTAATTTCTTATTTCTTCAAAAGACCGGAAGGGGCCAACCTTTACATCAAACATATACATGAGATTACAAGAGTTGGGATACAATCTTCGGTCAAAAAAGAAGGCCATCATCGGTGATCATTAAGAAATCAAACAAGATCAAAACAGCTTTGCTAGAACAAACACAAAAGTCGAGCAGCGACACGGATTCAAGAAGAAAAAGAGGAGGAACGGGGATTACAAAAGCATTACAGTATCCTCCGCAATTTCATACTCTTTGTCCAGCTTGACCAGAAGAAGTATGGTCCTCAATTAGACTTGCATTCAAGCCAAGCTCTTCATAACTGGATCCTTCCAGGGGAGAATAAACAGGAGAATCCTCAAGATAATGCATAATATTCGGATCAGAAGGCGGAGGATCGATCTTATCTTTGGTCTAGTCAGGCGAAGGAAGACCCAGGTTGGTAAACACTTCAGGATGACAAACAGCGCTGTAGGGAGTCGTATCAAAATGAGGGTCTTTCCTTAGTATTGATTCCCATACTTCGTTCTCGCCATCCCGGTACGCCTGCAAGTTATAAGCATTCAGCATGTCAAAAAAGGGCTTACTGTGTAAATACTTGAAGATGCAGGCTCTGCGAACGTCAGCCGGAAGGGATTCGGGCAAAGGAATGACAGCTTGCCTTTGAGGTAACGCTTCAGAACCCTGGGCCCCTGACTTTCCCGCTTCTCGCTCCAATCGCTGGATCTTCTCCCTGGCATCATCCAAGTCCGAACGGAGACGCTCGATCACCGAGTTCTTTTCTCTTGCAACCTCCCAAGCTAATTTCCTAAGACAAGCAATCTCAGCATCTTTGGCTTCGGAGTCTTCCCGAAGCCTGGAAACTTCATTACTCAATTTACTGAGTCTAGAGGCTGCTTCCACTTGGTTGTGGAAGTTCCCAGTAAGACTCCTGCAAACAACTTCCGAGTTAGTTAGGAGCAAAAGAGTAATCTTCAGCATTAAAAGAAAACTGAAGCGAAACTTACATCACCAGTGACTTCATAAAGTCATCGTCTGGAAGTTTGGAAAGAACTCTGCTCTGGCTAGACACTTGAGCAGCAGTGCACCACTCCAACGCTCTGTCAAACTCGTTTGACACTAATTCAGGCCTCCTTGAAGGAGGAGAAGGATGAGCTACATCAAGAGAAGGGTGAGTTGCATCCTCCACCAACCGACGACACTTCCTAGTGGCAAAATCCTCCGGCTCCAAAGAAAGAGAGGCAGAGGATGCCAAACAAGCTCTAGCGTCGGAAATAGAAACAGCACCTACTGGGGCCACGCCTTCACCAGATGCCAACATAGTTGCCTCAGATGTCCTAAGAGTCTCCTTCAGAGAAGCCCGACTGGTATCTCCGGCAGGGACATCAACAGCACCATCAGCGATGGAGTGATCAAGATCTTCCTAGGAAGACCGGGCGATCTCTTCAGACAGAGGGAGCATAGGAGAGGCATCGGTAGAAACTGTGGGAATCTGACCTGAAGATTCACCAACAGCAGTCTCCTTACATTTAGAGGATTCACCAGATGAAATCACCTTATTGGCCAAAACTCCCGTCGATGCTGGAACAGTTTTCTTGCAGGACTTCGTTCTAATAAAGTTCGGATCGATTCTGGGAGGCACTGTGATGAGCACATTTATGTGTGAAATCTTAGGGCATAAAGCATGCATTTTATACACTTAGAGTGGAGTTATCTGCTTTTGGTGACGGGTGGTGTTGCATCTGCATTTTAGCTATGAACTAAATTTTACTGACTGCTTTAACATACTAACTGGTTTTACTTTTTTTTCCTTTTTATTTTTATGGTTCGCAATTTTTTTTCCTGTCTTTTATTTATGCATTGATTGTGTTTAATTTATTTTTCGTTTCAATTCGATTGCATTAGACGTATAGATTAGGATCGTTTAGTTTAGTTAATTAGTTAACAAAAATTGAATCATTCCACTCTCGCATTACTATTAAGAAGTTGAATTATAAGTGACATATCTCCTTGAGATCGATCCGTTAGGTACACGATACAGTGCACTTGCAGTTACTTTTACAATTCACAGACAAGTTTTTGGCGCCGTTGCCGGGGAGGTATTGGTCCACTTTGTTTTTCTCATTCTTAGGTAAATCGAAGTGTTTAAAAAATAAAAAAAATTTCAAATATATTACTCTTAACTTGAGTAGAAACAAAAACGTATAGTAGTCCCCACCACTCTACTACAGAATCCCCAGGATTCGATTGTAGGTGGCTCCGAAGACTATACGGATTCCCTTGCTGTCAAACCTATACAGCGCTCAGCTATACGGCAACCTTACAGCTTTGGAATCATTGTTTCAATTTTTGTGGTGGGAAATTCACTACTTTCCTTTCGTTTTTGTTATTTTCTTTTCTTTTATTCTTTAGTTAATTTATTTTTATATAAAAAAAAGTCTCATTCTTTCATAAGAGCCATTAATTGCATTAGGTGGTTAATGCATGTGTGTCTGGACTCGTGATTCTACAAATAGAATTGTCCAAGTGTCTAACTTGACCATGGAAGGTCTACCTCCACCACCTCCACCTAAGAGTCTTAGGGATAGATTTTATCCTACCCGATCTGCACAACCTTCCTGTATACGTTTACTTGAAGTGAGGGGTAATAATTTTGAGCTCAAATCTCATTATCTATCTATGTTACCCCAATTTCATGGGTTACCTGATCAAGATGCATATTTGTTCTTTAGGGAGTTTGAGGAGGTTTGTGTCCTTATGAAGGTACAACAACTAACTGATGATGCCATAAGACTACGGTTCATTACATTTGCATTAAAGGATCAAGCTAAAAAGTGGCTTTATAGCTTATCTAGCGATAGCATTATCACATGGGAACAATTCACTATCTTATTCTTGAAGAAATTCTTTCCTTTCTCTAAGATGAATAAAATAAGAGATGATATTCTTTAATTTCGTCAGAAACCCAATGAGTCATTTGCTAAGGTAATAGAGAGGTTCCAAAGCCTTCTCCAAGAATGCCCTCACCATGGTATAGAATTATGGCATTTATGTCAAATAATTTATGAGGGTATCGATTATCAAACAAAGCAACTCTTGGAATCTATGTGCCCCACAAGATTTACATCATTCGCTGATGATTCCGAAGCTTGGGAATTTCTTTTAGATCTAGTAGATAGAACTAGAGAATGGGAGTCAACCCAAGAGCCTGAAAGGACTAGTAGGGGATATTTTGTTGATAGCCAAGTTGATAAGGAAGCACAAATAGATAATCTTTTAAAAAAGTTAGAGACTTTGGTAGTTAAGGCTGCACCACCACCACCTAGTCAAGCACATTTTATCGACAAATCTATTGCTATGTGTGCACGGTGTCAATCTCCTACACATGTAATTGAGGAATGCCCTAGCTATTCTGGAGGCCAACATGAAAATGTCAGTGCGATGTTTCCAAACCCGTACAGTAACACGTACAATCATGGGTGGAAGAATCATCCTAACTTTTCATGGTCTCAAGGGCAAAACCAAAATGGATTAAGCAATTATTCCACACAAAATCAATTTGGTGCCCCTAAAAAACAAAATGCCCAATTTTCTTATAATCCAAATGTCCAGTTCCCTCAAGCCCCAAATTTCTAGAATGCCAATTTGGCTAGGCCTGGCAATCCACCTATTTTGCCTCATATGCCTCACATTGCACAAAATCAATCATCACCTAGTTTCAACAGAGGTAACAATCCAGAGTTTTCTCGTTTCTCTTCCTTAGAGAAGAATATGGAAGTACTTTCCAGCACCTTCATCACTTCTATGCATAATATGGAAAAACAAATTTCCACTCTTGCAAGTGCTCTATCTGTGCGAGAAAAAGGTAAAATGCCTAGCCAACCTGAGTTAAATCCTAGGATTCAGATTCAACAAAGACCACCAAATCAAGTCAACCAAGTTGAATCCTCCCATTCTTCTTTAGCTTCAATTAATTCTGTGTCTGCATTGAGAAGTGGGAAAGGGTATTTAACAGGTGAGTCACATATTAATGAAAAGAGCGAGATTAGTGACCACTGTGATGAGGAGAATGTTCAAGTATCTCCTAATAAAAGTTTGTCTGAGGTACTCATAGAAGTTGAGGATGAGCCAGTTGCTTTAGCAGTACCTAAGTTTGGTGAACCACTATCAGAAACTATGAGAAAAGAGAAAATTTCAAATGAGAGTCCTTATGTTCCTAAGGCTCCTTATCCTAGTCGTCTAGTTAATAAGAAGAAGACTGCAACTATGGAGAATTTTTTTGATGTCTTCAAAAAGATAGAAG
Source organism: Hakea prostrata (assembly GCF_041222555.1). Lineage (NCBI taxonomy): Eukaryota > Viridiplantae > Streptophyta > Magnoliopsida > Proteales > Proteaceae > Hakea > Hakea prostrata. The sequence goes on along the minus strand of NC_142602.1, from coordinate 31,933,399 downwards.
TGAATATCCCTCTTTTGGATGCCATATCCCAGATCCCCGCCTATGCAAAAGTGTTGAAAGATTTATGCACTCATAAATGAATCACTAGCATTCCCAAAAAGGCGTTCTTGGCAGGTAACATTAGTTCCATAATTACTCAACCTGTAGCAGCCAAGTATAAGGATCCAAGCCCTACCATAGCTTGTATCATAGGCAATACACACATTGAACATGCATTACTTGATCTTGGTGCAAGTGTGAATCTTTTACCTTACCATGTTTATAAGGAATTAGGACTGGGAGAATTGAAAGCAACTAGAACTACTCTTCAGTTGGCAGATAGGTCAGTTAAGATTCCTAAAGGGATGGTTGAAGATGTTTTACTGAAAGTGGGAGAATTTATTTTTCCAGTTGATTTCATTGTGCTAGATGCTAAACCTTTTCCAATCAAGGATGAAATCCCAATAATTTTAGGAAGACCATTTTTGGCTACTAGTAATGCATTAATCAATTGTCAAAATGGCCTCTTACGATTATCTTTTGGAAATCAAACTATAGAGTTTAATATGTTCAGGATAGGAAAACAACCACAAATAGAAGAAAAGATCAATATGCTTGAGGAATCTTTTGATTTTCCTAATGATGTGATTACCAATTTTGAGATTGATTTTGATTATGAATTTCAAGAATGTATGGATATGTTGGATGATGATAGTGAAATTTTCTTTTCTAAAGTCTTAAAATTTTCAAACACCTTTGGAGCCTGTTAAACCTCTATCCATCTCCATCTCCATTCCCAAGCCCTCAATAATTGAACCCCCCAAGCTAGAATTGAAAGAATTGCTTTCTAATTTAAAGTATAATTTCCTGGGACAAGATAATCCTCTTTCTGTCATTGTTGTCTCTGATTTAACTTCTGACAATACAGAAGAGTTGATCACACTATTGAGTGATAATAGAGAAGTATTGAGTTGGTCTATCATTAGTATCAAAGGTCTTAGCTCTTCCACTGAACAATATCATATTCATCTTATGAAAGATGCAAAACCTTCTAGAGAACCTCAACGTATGATGAGAATATTCTTTAACATTGTGAATGTTTTTCTTGAGATCTTTAGAGATGATTTTTCGATTCACGGTTTTTCTTATTTGGAGTGCCTTCCCCATCATACATTGATATTGAAGATAAGACTAAAGCTTCCTATGATAAGCACATCTTGACTGAAAGGTATACCCCTCATTTGTCTTCCTTGTTTAGCATTCATGCATTGAGGACATTGCAGTACTTAAGTGTGTGGGGGGGGGGGGTGTATAGCTTCGTTGTAGATTTTAACTTTGACTTTTGGTTCGTATACATATTCTTTCAATTGCTATGATGTGTGAAATGAGAGTGATTTTGGTACCCATTGTGAACACATAAAAACCCTGTTGAGAGGAAGGTAACTTGTATATATGTTGAGATAGGACTTTCCTTAGAAAAATAAAAGGCCCTTAACTTAAGGCGTTGGACCATCTATGAGTTTTGTGGGTCCTTGTTTCTTTGGCTAGAAGTTGAGATCAATTTTGTGTATGGCAAATGACAAAAAAAAAAAAAAAAGAAAAAAGAAAAAAGTAGAAAGTAAAAGTTGAATTCCTTGGAACTAGACAAGGCACTCCGACTCAGGAATTGAGGTGACTTGATCGAAACTCTTAGGAATGAGATTATTGAAAAGAACTCTCACATCACTGTCTATGTGGGCATATGCAAAGCAAAGCTACAAAGTAACTTGGGTTTTTGGTGTTTGCTCACCATGTCATTCAAGCCAACCGTAGTGGAGTAATGTAGAGTTCACTACTCAAAAGAAAAGAGAGAGATAAATTCAAGTGTCATCAATGCCTTGGTAAAATTGTTTGGTCAAAAATACTTCAAAACCTTAGTCCTTGGTCCCTTTACTTTATGAGTGGTTTTGCTTAAAGGAGAGGTGTACTTGAAAGATATAAGGTGAGTCTTTGATTGAGATATATGCTAAGTCTCAAGAATCAATATGGGGTAATAAAGTTCAAGTGTGGGGGATTTTAAATCAATGGTGAGAAAAATTGTCATAGCTATTGATTCTGTATAAGTACTTACCAATTGTTAGAGTTGGAATTTGCAATGTATATTTTGAGCTAAATTGGAATTTTGGATGTACATTCACTGCAAACATCCACGAGACAAAACTCATCCTCTAGGGGTAACCTAGTGGTTTAAAGGCCTGTTACACATGCTAAGTGTAACCGTGATTCCTACGAAAGTGAATTAGGATTTATTTTGTTGCACTAGTTTCTTACCTGCATTTGTATTTTTCTTTAATTTTTGCTTGAGGACAAGCTTAGTCTAAGTGTGGGGGAATCTGATGAGCACATTTATGTGTGAAATCTTAGGGTATAAAGCATGCATTTTATACACTTAGAGTGGAGTTACCTTGGGTTTTATGTTGTTTTTGCAGATTTTAAGACTTTTCAAGATTTAAGCAAATATTTGGAGTTTTGGGCTTGAATCATGCTATTTTACACGTCAAGAAGTCCATTCAAATTCTCAAATGCAAAAATGGGCCTGATCTGGAGCATGATGGGCTAGAGATGTGTGATTATGGGCCAACTCCGAAATATTGAAAAGATAAAGAAGGCAAATCTGATCTACGGCTGAGATTTTAAATCAAATCTACAGGGATATTATTGAGAGAGCCCAAATGGAAAAAGAATCCTTGCACACCTCAATATCTTATTTCCTATCTTGGATTTAATTAAAGAAAGTAAAAGAGGAAAAATAATTATATTCAGAAAGAAAAGAGGAAAAATCCCGTTTTTGAATGCCTCTGTCCAGTTTCGATCAAACCCTTCATCGAACGGTCATCCGATGTCTGATCGTGCTGATTTTTGGAGGAGAGCTTCATGACTACTTAAACCTCACCTGGTGGAATTATGCATCTGATCTCTCTAAGTCGGCGCGATTAGTACGTCAAAACCCCAATTGGCTAAGTTAGATAGAAACCCTGAGTTTTATTCAAATTCAGCCGTGCTTCATATCTCATTTAAACTCTATAAAAGGAGAGCATACTCCATCAAAGGAGAACGTGTTCTAGAGCTTAGTAGAAGCATTCTTTCTTCTCTCTTCAGTTTATTTAGGCTTTCTCTAGTTTTCTTTGCTTGCATTTGTGAGATTTAAATTTCTAGATTCAATGTTTAGGTTTAATTTTTTTATCTAATGCAATTCAACTTCAAGTTTCAAGTTTTTAGATTCGTTTTTCTCTGGGTCTAGCAATTGCAGATTTAGATCATTCTAGATCTAGATCTGGTTGTTAGGGTTGGTTGAGATTCAAATCATTTGTTCAATTCGCAAGTAAGTAACCTTCTTTATTAATCTTCTCCCCTCCCTCCATTCCCGCTTCTATCTACCCCTCCATATTCTTAATTTAGGATTTACTTTCAGCATTATTTATTGTTCTCCCTTCTCCTGGATCCTTGATCAGAGATGCTTACAGTCGTGCCTCTCTTTGGTTAAGGCTTTATTTTCCTTTTATTGCTTTGTTTATTACTTTGTTATTTACTTTCTGCCTATTCATTCATCATCTCGGACCACATAACCGGAGCAAGCCTACAGGCGTGCCTCTGCTTCTGGTGACAGGTGGTGTTGCATCTGCATTTTAGCTATGAACTAAATTTTACTGACTGCTTTAACATACTAACTGGTTTTACTTTTTTTTTTTCCTTTTTATTTTTATTGTTCGCATTTTTTTTCCTGTCTTTTATTTATGCATTGATTGTGTTTAATTTACTTTTCGTTTCAATTCGATTGCATTAGACATATAGATTAGGATCGTTTAGTTTAGTTAATTAGTTAACAAAAATTGAATCATTCCACTCTCACATTACTATTAAGAAGTTGAATTATAAGTGGCATATCTCCTTCAGATCGACCCGTAGCTACACGATACCGTGCGCTTGCGATTACTTTTACAATTCACAGACACACTGCAAGCACAGAAAAAGTCGTATCAGTATGAGAATCCAACAACATAAGGAGAAAGGGAAAACCCTAGTTCTCTGGTCGATATGAACTACTCAAAATACCCATTAAGTAAACCCCAAGTATTACTATTGTGGAGTTTACTCAGGGGGAAGGAGAGGGCAAAAAAGCTTAAAGCTCACTTGTTCAGAGATTATTGTTGGAGTACGAGGAATACGGATGCAGGGCAGGAAGACGGAATGTCGTTTTTGCAAATCTAACTTGCAGATAGCAGGATAGATGGAGAGTACCCTCGAAGGACTTAAATAGCCTCAGGTAGTAAGACGACGGTTGAGAGCCAAAGGCAACCAATGGCCCAGATCAAAGAAACGTTTTGAATTCCTCAACAAGCAAGATCAACGGTCAAAAGGAGGCCACATGGAAGCAGGCACCTGATACGAGAATACCTCCAACCGTCGCACCACCATTTAAATAATGGTTGTATTACCAATTCATTGAAAACAATGAATGGTGTACAAAGGCAAGAAAACGTTTGGACTTCGCAGCAAATGAAGGGAAACGTATGGACTTTGCAATAAATGAAGGAGTAAGGGGGAATAAAGGCTAAGGCATCTTTCCCGAACATCTGTTCATGATATCTTTACAAGATTATCCTTCGTCAAGGTATACGAAGTTAAGTGATAAGTTTTATCATTTATATTTTGATTTTCAAGACAAGTTTGAGGATAGGAGATGAGGAAATACTGAGGCAAACATGGGAAAAGTGTCTATTCATTAATGAGGAGGATCAATCTTTACAAAAAAAAAAAAAAAAAGAAGAGGGTAACTCCCTATGCCTCTTCCTCATTATTGCCCGAAGAGTCCTGCACAGGAGAGCCTTTCTCAGGATCGTCATTCTCAGGGTCCTTTGAAGAGCCTTCCTCAGGATTGTCATTCTCAGGATCCTTTTCAACGACAGCCTGTGACTTTTCTTCTTGGAGGGGCGGTTCGTCAGCAAGATATTCCTCATATTTTGGGTCAGTTGGAAAAAGATCATCCTCTTCCAGAGCCCAATTAGGGAGGTCCAATTTAAGCTTCCCGAAGACCTCTCTGTGACACACCTCATGAAAGGGAGTTGTATCGAAGGAAGGGATAGATTCGAGGATCTTTTCCCAAACGTCATTCTGCCCCAAGTGGTAAGCTTGGATGTTGAAGGCACCCAGCAGGTTGGAGAAAGGTACGCTGTTCAGGTACTTCTGAACACAATCCTTTCGAAGCTCCGGCTTGATATGCTCGGGTTATCTAGGGACTGCCATCTTCAGAATATTTTTGTTCTCCATGCACTTAAGCTCAAGTCTGTCACCGAACAACGTGGCAGCTGCTTTCTGCTTCTTAGCCTTGTGCTCGGCAGCAACAGCGCAAGCCTTTGAAGAGTCGAGGGCCTTTTTTAAGGAGTTCATCTCCTCATCATGCTTCATCTGCAGCTCCTTGGCAGCTGCCATCAGCCGGTCTATCACAGAATTGGCCTTGGCCAAATTCTCTTCACAGGTCAGCAGCAAGGAGCCGTTACGACCAACCCGGCTCAATGCTTCCATGTGCTGATAAAAGCTCAGCACGACATTCCTGGGAACGAGAAGATTATCAGAAAAAATCATAAGAAATTATGAAAAACAATTAAAGAAGGATCAGGAAGGCCGGTACTTGGTAGACTGACTAACAAGAGTATCATCATTCAAGGCCTCAAGGTCCTGACGGTCAGCAGGCAGAAGACTGAGGGAACTCCATTCTGCGGCTTTCTCAGGGTCCTGAGTCACCCTATCAGTTTGCTTCAGTGTCCCCTGAGGCATGAAGACCTCCTCACCATCTTCAACATTTTTGGATTTTTTATGGGAGGAAGCATCAACTGGATCGTGCTTCCTTTTGGTTCGAGCGGCGGAGGAGATATTTGGCCTCTCCACCATTGGCTTTTTCCCTTTTCCCGAAGCGTCAACCACGGGCTTTAAGTTCCTGATACCCTTGTAAGAAGGGTCGGGAGAGGGAACAGAAGCCTCTTGATCGACAGTTAAGGCTCGGGGCGACCGTTGCTCAGCTGTCACAACGGCCCGGGCAGCCTTTGCCTGAAGATGTTCAGGGTTCATTCTTGGAGGCACTGCAAAGAAGAACAAGAATCAGAATTGCAAAAAGACATATCACTCTTGTAAATTTGAAGGATGATGGTTAAGAAGCTCACAATGAGCCAAGCCCCAATACTGAAGGATGGAGTTGTACTCCACCTCAAGTCCATGTATCTCCTAATACCATGGAATGGATTTGATCGTCTTGACGGCCGTCTCGTCTTCTTTGGATAAAGGAAGGACCTGGTTACTTTCAGAGTATGAAGTATACTGTTTCCAGACGGTCGAGAAGTTGAACTCTGGCTGAGGCGCAAGACAGAAAAAGTATCTTTCGCGCCATCCTTTGTGATTGGAAGGGCAAGTTCCTTTGGCAAGAATGCTGCCCCTCCAGTCAAGCTCAGTCTTATTACGCTTGGAGAGCACAACCCAGCCGGGAGGATGGGAGATAGAAAGTAGATGAAAGTGCACAAAAAGAGCAAGAGAGGGCGTAACGCCAAGTTCAAAACACAAACCCAAGAAGCCGACGATGAGACGCCAGCTATTGGGAAGGAGCATTCTAGGGCAAATGTCCCAGTAATTCAGGACGGCAGCAAATAAAGGATTGAAAAAAGGAAAGTGAACCCCACTTTCCAATGCATCTATGTATAGGGAAAATTCTCCTGGAAGGGTCGAATCAACCCTCTCATCAGGATTGGGAGCCCTAATATGATAAGAAGAAGGAAAATCAAAACCCTGGATGGCCGAAAGAAGGTTTTCCTCCTTGTAAGAGGAGGGAACAGAACCAGGTCCACCTTTAGAACTGGAGGTTTGTTTTGACTGTCCAGAAGACTCGGCGGTCACCCTAGGAGTCTTGGAAGATCCAGACTCAGGAAAGGCAGAAGGAGTTTCGGCCTTTCTTTCTAAACTTTTATGGGAAATTTCTGCGAATTCACGCCAGAGGGCAGTTAGGGTTTTATTATCACTATCCGACTGCTCAAAAGGAAGGGAAGCAAAGGCTTCATTACCACTACTATTACTGAGGCTGGGTACCAAGGAAGAAAAAACCCTATTATCCTCCATTACTAGCTTCAATAGGGTACAAAAAAAAAAAAAAAACTGGAGACAGGGAGTTCTTAACTTTGCAAAGGGATCAGTAAACTTACTGATTCAGTGAGGCAGAAGCTTGAGAACGAGAAGGCGCGAAGCAGACGACGAAGTTTCAAAAATCCAGACAAGAAGAATGAAACCTACGAAGAAAATGAACCGCTTTTAAGCACCCGCACGAGTGTTCGAAGACGTGAACGATCGAGATTGATTCAGCATTGACGATCGAGATTGATCCAGCGTCGACGATCGAGATTGATCCAGCGTTGACGATCGAGATTTAGAGTCGGTTTGAATGTTTGAACTCACGAATCCAAAACAGGCGTTCGGAAACCGTCGCTTGGGTTACGTGAGCCACGATCATTCGACTCTAATGGGACACGTGGCATTGCCCTCACAACGCTCGAGGAAAAGTGACCACCGCATTAAATGTGATATGACATTTAGTGGGATACGTAGAGACTATTGCTTGACGAAGAACCCAGTTAAAAACTGAGCCCTCGGGGTTGACCGAACGCTTGGTCTGGGGGGCTCGTGATACGGAGGAAATATGATCGAACTTGGTTCGTACTCGGTTTGACCCTCAACCTCGGTCGAGACGGAGGGAATCAACTAGCTTCCGAGCTAGCCGGGTCCAGAAGATAGCTTGCTGAGGAAGAAAACTAAATCGGCAACAAGGACGCCCTAATCCGGCTAATGGATTAGGTTAATTACCCTAATGATAGCAGACTCAACTTGGCGGCTGTCACTTATCGCTAATTGAAGGGATAATCATCGGATAACCGTGAGGTTATCTCAAGAGTCCTCTACTAGTTCTAACTAGTAAAAGTCTATCGCTCAACGAATCTAACTGTTAGAATCCAATGACTATCCGAAGAAGGCTCAAATGCATCCAACGAAGAAGATTCGAAGGTACACTCTATATAAACCTTACTTACCTATGAGGTGAGGAGGACTCAGATCCATATACACACTGGTGGACGTAAACTCTCATATGCTTACGATCTAGATCACATTCCCCGTTTTTCATTCCTTAGCTCTGTGCATCTAGCAGAGCCGTTTGTGATTAAGTTCATCAACTGACTTAGCCTTCGGAGGTGGACTCCTGACCCCAGCGGTCGAGCCACATTTGACGCTTTCATTTTGCAGGTCATTACAAGGAGATCTAAGGGCTGAGCAGATTTTGGACGCATCACAAGGTTCTAAGGTAACACATTACATGTGATTCAGATACATTTTCTCATGCCTAGTGCTCTTTTAGTCCAGTATCTTTCTCCATCTAAAAATGTAAATCCTCATAGACTAATTATGTTACACCCCACCTGCCGGTCTCGGTCCTGACCGACAACTCGTGGATACGTTTCCCAGTCACAAGATCCACAATTTAGCCATCAATGATAATAAATAATAATAATAATAATAATAATAATAATAATAATAATAATAATAATAATAATAATAATAATAATAATAATAATAATAATAATAATAATAATAATAATAATAATAATAATAATAATAATAATAATAATAATAATAATAATAATAATAATAATCAAGAGCAAGAATTAGGGCTGCAACTGGGCCGGGCTGGGCCAGGCTTTTGCAATCCCAAGCCCAGCCCTATATGGTATAATTTGAGCCCATTCCCGCCCTGGCCTTAGTTCAGGGCCAATGATTATTGTCCCTGACCCCAAGCCCTACAGGGCCAAGCCAAGCCCATTCCCGCCCTAATTGGCCCTAATTGGGCGGGTTGGCCCTGTCCCCGGCCCCGATTGGCCCCTGTCCTTAGCCCTGATTGGCCCTGTCCTTGATTGACCCTATCCCTGGCCCTGATTGGCCCTGATTGGCCCAGGCCCTAATTGGCCTTGTCCCTAGCTTTAATTGGCCATATCTTTGGTCGTAAATATCAAATGTAAGACAGGTAATAATTAAAATACATATTAAAGTAATTAAATTCTTAAATTCCAAACTTAGTTCTGGAAAATAAAATAGTAAAAATGTCAACAAATAATCCAAAACTTATATTCAATATGTATTTAACTATTTATACCCATTTAAATTTTAGAGAAATAGAGAAATCCAAATTTCTAGGGTTTTTTAATTTGCTATTCGATGAAAATTATGGTTATTATATGTAAGCTCGAAGGGAAAAAGAAAAAGATTTTTCTCAATTCTCAATTAATTTCTAACTTCTAAGACAATGGTTAAACTTTATTCCAAATTTTCAATTTGTCTTTCCCCCAAGTTTCTCTCTCTCTCTCTCTCTCTCATTCTGTTTTTTCCTTTGGTTTTTCTCCAGCAGCAAAGAGTTAAAATTATTCATGAAATAGAATAAGTAGAGAGAAGAATTGTAATTAAATTTAGGCATATTTGAAAGTCAAGTCAATTATAGAGAATGTCACACAAACTCTTTTTGTAAACTTAGAAACATCAGAGATTCAGAATTCAAAAGAAATCTGATAAATGAAAAATTTATCTTCAAAGTCAAGAACTTAAGCCGTAGGTAGGTATGTTTTCATTCACAACTATTCAATAAATTGATATCTTTATTCAATACAACAAAATTCATATTCAAAACCTCGTTAACAAGTAAATCGACGATAATTTAGTATTCAACAAAATAAAATGTATTTTTTTTCATAGTTAAAGAAAATGATGTTTTAGTTACAAACATAGTTATATGTTTTTAATAAATTTTTTTGAAATATCACAGTAGATTTGTTAGATATTCATGATGAGAAGTTGGGGTTTAGATTTGTTAGATATTAATTCTTTATGTAATAGTTTTTATTATTTATAATATATTATCTCGCCTTAGTCAAAAAACAAAATCAATATTTTATTGAACTAAAAATGACTTTGTTGGAAAAATAAAAATTACCTTAAAAATAATATAAAAAGTGATATATATGATCAAAGTGACTAAATGTCAAAATCAAGACTCATATCAATGTTAGTATGAAGATCAGGGTAAAATTCTAGTACGGTAGTACATGATCATCGTCAAATTAATATTAAGATTAGAGCAAAAATTAGGGTCTGGATAGGGCCTAAATCAAATAGATGCTTATTACATTGGTACTGAGGTTATAATTTATTTTTATTAATTATCTACAAAACATGATCATGTTTCTAAAATTTGACACGTGTCAAGTATCCACCCATATGTATTACAATTAATTCCTCTCCATGTGGGTGGAGGGTCCAGAGTCTTTAGACTTAAATCAGGGCCAGGATCAGGGTCAGGATCAGGGCTAATATCAGGGCCAAGATCAGGGTCAGGATTAGGGCCAGAATCAAGGCCAAGATCATGGCCAAAATCAGGGCCAGGATCAGGGCCAAGATCAGGGCCAAAATCAGGGCTAGGATCAAGGCCTGGGTCAGGGCCAAGATTAGGGCCAAAATCGGGGCACTGGGTTAGGGCCAAAATCGGGGCCTGGGTCGGGGGTCAAAATCGGGGCCTGTGTCGGGGGCCAAAATCAGGGCTTGGGTCAGGGCCAAAATCAGGGCTTGGGTTAGGGCCAAAAATCAGGGACGGGCTGGGATGGGCTGGGCGGGCCAGAGAGTAATCCCAGGCCCGCCCTTGGCCCTAGTTCAGGGCCAGAATATTTTGGCCCTAACCCGCCCTTAGGGCCAAAATCTTTAGCCCAAGCCCTATTTGGGCTCAGGGCGGGCTTAGGGCGGGTCAGGGCCGCTAGGGCCAAACTTGCACCCCTAGCAAGAATAAATCCCATAATTAAATAAAAAGGGAATTACATATGTCAAACTTCCAAAGAGGAATAATCAAGAAAAGAATAAAGTAATCGTGTTCAAAATGGAATGTCAGTGGAAGCAAATAAAATCAAAGTTTAATTATTTTTCTCTTCTCTTTCAAGGGCGGCGGTCTTCTCCTCTAATTTCTCGATGAACGGGATCATCCAACCTTCCCTCATCGACTTCTCAAAATGGTGAGCCACCTGAATCCTCTTGTCGTCATTGGGAGCTATAAGCACACTCCAAGCACCCGTAGGTGGCTTCACGGTGTACATCGCTACCTCCCACTGGCGTCTCCAAAGTTTCTTCACAGGGGTTCTCCCAATCATACGGAAGTTCTCCCAATCCAAAATTGCCACTGAATAATTAAATAGTCCACAAAAAGGAATGACTTCTGGCGAACTCAGTAAGGCAATATATCTCATACACATGTCAACATCATACCATGGTTAGTAATATATGTTTAAAGATGATATGCATAAGTATGGATGCATCTAATAACTAACTATGCAAGTCTCTAATGTGGCATACATGTTTAAGATATAACACTAGCCCTCCTCTGGGCAAGGCCCAGTCACTCGATCCCTCATGGACTAGTTACCTCTATTGGGATCCCGAGCACGGGGTTTGGTCCTCGTCAATCAACCATGGCTTGGGTTGAGGTCCACACTCTCATCAAGACCATTGGCATAAGTACTGGCACATGTCAGGGATTCTAATCCAATGCAAGGTCATACAGTGACATACTACATGTAGTCTAGATACTTCCCCTATGACACGAACCAACTCGATTCAGTATCCTTCTCTACCTTTGTTGGACTCCATTCCCTAACCCTATGGTCATCCACATATTATTGGGGCGGATAATCTCATGTTCCCTAACGACTACGAGTTGCTCATTGGACACCCATGAGCCCAACCCTAACATATGCAACCCTACCAATGCATGATCAACAGTGGATCACTGAGTCTCCGCACGGACTAGCTACCATTGTAGGATGAAATAGAGTCAATCACCGTTATCACAGGTCACTCGGCTTCAATACGCCCGCCGAAAGGGTAGTAGCATGTAAGGGTTTCTAACCATGCAATCTAGACCTCTTAGGTATGTAATTCAGCAACCATGATAGAACTGGGGGCATCAAAGAACAGCATCCCATACCGCAGTCCCTGATATCCCAAGCAAAAGATAATCAGAAAGGTACCCTTAATCGTAGTCACAACATCCCATCATTCAATATCACATATCAAGTCATCCAACATCATCATAATAAATTGCATATAATGAATCATCATCCACAACATATAATAATAAATGAATGATCTAAATGATTGTAATAGCAAGTTATACATTCACTTATGCATTTGAGGTAATATGCAATTCATCACAAAACATGTTAATGCATATGTTTAGAAATGTAACCTTACCTGTTGAAGCTTAAAAGATATTGAAAGTGCAGTCAAACCTCTCAACTAACAAGTCCTGAGAACCTCAGAGGTCACCTATAATAGGGTTACAACGATACATTTAGAACATAAGTCAAAACAGAGCATTAAGCAAACTAACAGGGCTTCAGTGACCCATCCGGTTGCTTATGGCGGTTGGTTGGGCCAATCAACCGCCTTGAGCGACTGCCCCACTTTCAGGCAGACTCTTAAGTGTGAAATTGCGGCTTTTGATCACCCATCCTCAATCTGATTTTAGAATGATCCAAATCCGAATTTCGTTCTTAATATGCTTAAGAATTCATCTCAAATCAAAACCCACAAAAACGAATGGTTTTGAAATCACATCATCTCCTTCAATTAAATCAACCCTTGATCCGGATATGAGAATTTGATTTCGGGTATGATCTAATAGTGATCATCGATGGAATGATATTAACCATCACAATTTCACCATCTACAGAATTATGGAAGAAAGAATTCACACTACTAATGAGGAGAAGTAGTTAGGAAGAGTGTGAGATCATCTTACCTCCAATCGATCAAAATGGATCAAGGATCGAAGCTTCTCCATGAATCACGTGTTGTTCACACCCGAACACGTGTTCTCAGCCTCCTAACCATCCATAGTAACCTCCACGAATATAATAATATGAAAATAAGTCATGGGTGGTTATTTATAGAGGGTTGGAGATAAATAGGGTTTAATTTCGTAAGCAGACCTGGCCGGTCACTTGGGGTGGTTGGTTGGGTCAATTAGCCGCCTTAAGCGACCGCCCCTTAGTACTTTTCAATACTTGGGTGCTTTGCTCAACCAATTGCTCCCCAAGACTAACATAACCTTAACCAACATGTGGGGGTGTTCTTACCTTAATCACATACATCTTCAAAATTAGCTTGACTCCTGCTAGAGATCCATCTTCCTAGTCCATCAGGGTTTCTACTAAATCTCCTTTAGGTTATGTCCGAAATTGGATTGAAGAGAGACTTTGGGGTCTTTCAATTAACAGTAATAGGGACTTGAAAGTACCAACAATTTATCCCAACCAGGCCTCAAATGAAAAGCCCCAAATTCGGCTCTCGTGAGTGCTCGCAGGCGTCTCTGAGAGGTTCAACATGAAATTGTTCACAATGAATCTCACAAACAACTACCAAAACAATAGAAGGCACAAAGGATAGTAAAAGAAAGCATTTAATATAACCCATTAACTCCAACTACTCAATCCTAACATTCAATGATGAAGAAAACACCATTATACTAGGTTTAGAGAAGAGAGGTTGAAGAACACTCACCTTTCTTAGCGTTTCCGCGATGTTTCAGGTCTCAAAGTGACACTGCATGGATGGGATCCGAATCTCCTTTGGTTTCTTCTCCTCTCCAAGCGTCAATCCCACTCTAGCATTAGAAAATACGTTCTAAAGGTGAGTGAAGGCATAAAATAGGTTTTTAAACCTATTTTTCAGAAACTGCCCCAAATTTGGGGATGGCGGGTAGACCCAGACCAGTCACTGGTCCGATTGACCGGCCCTTGGTTGACCCCTCAACCAAGGTCCAATTTTGGTATTTTTTGGCTTGAATGAAATGTTTTTTAAGTACCTCGTTTGGGTATATTTACCTCGTCATTTGGATTCTCCTTCATCAATTTCTGGATGTGCCAAAATCGCTTTTTAATCCCTTCGTGATTGACCTTCTCTCTCCTCTTAAACTCTAGGAGAGTGGTCAAGTCATCACTAGGGTCTTCCACAACCATGGGGTCCACTTCGAACCTTCCAGGCTCGGCTCGAATGGCCCACAATTGTCGCCGACTTGAGTTCCAGGTTCGTGGTCTTGAAATCATGGATTAAAGGGTTAGAAATCTGGGGGATTTCACAATTCAAGTTTGAGATGAAGATGTACTTAAACTTCTTTTTTACCCTCTGAGCAATGCCATTACTGCCACTTGAGTTCTACACTCTTTGAAGGAGAGGCTTTGATTTTCCACCTAGGTAAACATTTTCTTTTTAATTCATTTGTGTGCTAAGTAGACCTATAAATTGATAACCAAAATCGCCTCGAAATTTGCATTTGTATCTATTTAAGGGGGTTCAAATCCAGAATTTTTCTAACCGAAAAATATTCATATCTGTCCTAAACAACCGGTTTGGGATTCGGATTCAGATAATTGCTTATCAAATTGGAAAATATCCGGTTAAAAATTTATCCGGTTAGAATAAACCCATAAGTGGTAACAATAGCACTAAATTTCTCAAACCATGCCTCAGGAGATTGTTATAGGATGTAGATAGCCATCGTGACTTGCAACTCCTTTGAAAAATTTACAGATCTAACGGCTAGAGTGGCGTAGATCTGACCTTGAATTTGAGTCAGCTGAAGTGTCCAAAAATCCAAAAAAATAAGAAAGAGAGTGATATGAAAAGGGGAATTAATTAATTGTTGTTACTAACCAGCAAGGTGTGCCATATCTGCGATATTTTGCCGGTTCGATAGGTAAAGGTACGAAAAAGGCATTGACATGCAGTTTACAAAAAATTGGCGAGAAATCACCCATTCTTCGATTTCTCACCGATTTTTCGGTGATTTGTCGTTTTATTATTATTATTTTTTTGTTAAACAAATTCTTAGGCGATTTTGGCTATTTATCTAAATTTGGGCAAAATGTAAGGTTGATTGACCGAAACACATAAGGTAATTAGGTAAAATTGATTGAATAATTGGAAATAAAATTATAATTTATTTGCATAATTAGAAAACCAAATCATAAGATATGGTTAATTGAAATTATAATTTATAAATAATAAACCAAATAAAAAGATAAGTTGATTGAAATGCATAAGGTAACTAGCTAAGGTTGATTGAATATCATAATTGGAAATCAAATCATAAGTTAAGATTGATTGAAATTATAATTGGAAACTAAAGATGTAATTTAATTTATAAGGTAAAGTTGATTAAAATTATAAATTTATAATTAGAAACTAAATTGATTGAAATGCATAAGGTAACTAGGTAAGGTTGATTGACCAAAACCCCTGCAAATGTATATTTCATTTACCAAAATAAATAGCACGTTCATAAGAAACCATATTTTATTTTATATAAGTGGACGAAATTTGACTGAGATCCTGGTCAAATTTGGCCGATGGGATTTTGGTAACCAAACGCCCATGTTTCGAGGAAAAATTGCACATTGCTTATCAGTAACGCAAGTTTGGTAATGAGCCAAGATGGAGATAGAATAGTGAGGGGAGGCTACTAGCACTGCCCAGGGAGAATCTCAAATCCTTCAAATGGAAAACCTTAGGTTGGTTACTCAATCACATTCAGGTCCCTTACCATTGATGAGAAGCTCTACTAACACCTTTTCTCTTAACCAGTAAGTCACTCTTTATTAATTGTCTTCTCAAATATGTTTACACCTTATTCTTGATATTCCTCCATACGAGTTGATCCAAGCAGGGAAATACAATCAGTATTTTAAATCCAATTGAAAATATCCCATAACCAAAATTTTAAAAAACCCTTTCTTGGTCCCATAAGAATTGGTTCTCTTAAAGATCTTGGAAGAATTAGCGCTAATTCACTTCAGGCTACATCAGCATGGGTGACTTGAATGCTCCAGCTTGACGAGGAGTGATAAAATCTTGCAGGAGCCAACTGGGGGCAATTCAAGCATTGCACAACATTTCTTCTCGAGGGGGTGGGGGTGGAAAACCGGCAATGCAATAGATCCACAGACATGACGTTCAACCACATGCTCCACCCGCAAATACTCAAACTTGCTGTAATATACAATATTTGAGGTCCACTTAGGTGTCTTAGGCATAAAAACACACCCAAGAAGCCCTGGAAAGGAATCAGGTGTTGCCATTGCAGAGTAAGTTTTCTTGATACTTCACGGTACCCTTCAAGCATTTCATCTGACAAGTAGGGCTGATAAGAAGTACTTAAAATAAGCCAATCTCCAAATTTAACAAGAACCCAATATTGTGCAAGAACCCCACCCTCCAGATAATTCTCGAATAAGCCTGTTAATCATAGCGGTGGGACCCAATACACTTTGCACCCAAGGTGGCGACAAAGCGGTTGCCTATTCCTAGATAACAACTCCTATAAGTGGTTGAGTCTAAGAAGGACTCTAATGTTGCTTTTCCTCACTTAGTTGAGTTTAAATGAAACTCTAATTAAGAAATTAAGGTTGAAGGAAAATATTATAAATAGAGAGAAAGAATACGAAACTATAGACTGATAAAATTCATATATTTTTCATTTCTCTCTCTAAGACTTCTTTTCAATAGAAGTTAATCCTAAACCTCCACCACAGTGGTTCGCTGATTTGGAAGCGCAAAAATAATTGAAAGGAGTACGATCAAGTGAACGGGAATGAAAAAATGCACATTCTGTGTTTAGATTCATTGTATTCAAGATCTTTGAGGTATATGCTTTTCAACCCATCTTTGCACTATTTTTCTTAACATTGGTATTAAAGCCAGGTTGTGGTTAGGGTCGCCAGCAATGGCTAGTTTTTAAGTGTTGGTTGTTTTAGGATGAGAATCATAGGTTTTATTTTTTCCATTGACATGATTGAGTGTTGGATTTCATCTATGGCCAATTGTCAAATCTCTACCTTATCTGTTTCGTGCAAATTTAATTGATTAATCGATTTGATGCAATTGGTTTGGATCTAAATCCTGAATTTATTATTTTTGCAACTATATTGAGAAATGTATTGTTGATCTTCCGTTATTCAATAGAAACGGTAACAAAAATTTAAGAAGAAAAAAAACAAAAAAAAAAAAGAGGGATTTTCTAGAAAGACTTATTGACACTGTTTCAGAATCATTTTTCTTGTGTTTTTTACATTTTTGAATATGTTTTTTTTTATGTTGGACCTAGAATGTTGGTTTGGGTAACCTCTTTTCTTTTCTTGTAATAATGACATAAAAAGGAGAAAATGGCATTGAAACGTGTTAAGTGGGGAGATGGCATTGAGAATGTCTATGGCCATTAATATTTTTTTTAAAAGGACGAAGAATTTTTGGAAATGTTGGTTTCTTAAGAGAAACGTGGTGCCATCAACATTATTTAAAATTAAAAAAAGAAAAGAAAAGAAGGGGGCGGTGAGGTTTTATGACTTTAGCCACATCTCTATTAGGAGGGACGTCAACTTTTTTTTTTTAAAATCACATATTATAAGAAGATTCTCTTGCTTTGGATGGTGTTGCGTCTAGAACTTTTTCGAGGGCCGGATACTGAGATGACCACCTTAAGAGCTTCCCAGTCAAGTTGGAATAGCTGAGATGCCTGCACTCACAAAGAAAACAAGAACGGTCCGGCTGAGTTTTGGCCGGGGAACCGCCTCCGACGCCCAAGTCAGCCTAGGCAACAATAAGAGTTCTTGAGAGAGTTCTCAAGAATGTAATGAATAAATGATCAGATGATTGCTCGTCCCTTTCCCCATGTAGGAGGTGGATTTATATAGAGGTTACTTGGAGGCGGCACTTCCTTGAGTTTCTGATCGACAGTTGAAGAGTGAGTGGAATATCTTCGGAATAATGACTCCTTTGTCGGACCAGATAGAGCCGTTATCTGATGACTCATCTCCCCAATTCTCGGAACGGCCTCATCGAGTAGTTATTTGTAACTAACTCTTCTGACTTGGCCATCTGTAATGTCACTCTTGGACTTAGTCCAAGTGGGCTTCTTGAGCTTATTCTGTGCATGTTCCCTGAAGGGGTGAATATGCTTCCTCCCGAGGGGGTCAATAAGCTTCCTCCCGAGGGGGTCAATAAGCTTCCTCCCGAGGGGGTTTTCTGTGCCTCTCAAGGGAGAACACTATTCCCCCGAGTCTTCAGAATAATCATGTCCCGAGGGGGTTTTCTGTGCTTCTCAAGGGAGAACACTATTCCTCCCGAGCATGCAGAAGACACATGTCCTGAGGGGGTTCTCTGTGTTTCTCAAGGGAGAACACTATTCCTCCCGAGCATGTAGAAGACACATGTCCCGAAGGGGTTTTCTGTGCTTCTCAAGGAAGAACACTATTCCTCCCGAGCATGTAGAAGACACATGTCCCGAGGGGGTATTTGTTTTACTCCAGAAGGGATTCTCAGAATCCTCCTAAGAGGACTTCCCTTAAAAAGACTTCTCTATCCCGAGTGGGGGTGTACGTTCATCTCGGGGGGCCCCTCAGGCTATATTTTCTCCACAACAGAGCCCCCCATTCCGTGCGATCGGTCTCCTGAGTGTATGGAATGCTTTTCTCACACCTCTTTGAAGGTTTTTTCTTTTGAAGAAATTCCAATGTGTCGTTTTGAATGATAGCCATCATTCTCTAAAGTCTCGTCGAGTCGCGAAGCCCCCAGCCGGGTTCTCCGAGAGATGCTATTGCCTCTATTAAGGGTGTCTTGCTCTTTAAGCCGTTCCACCCACTTGACCCTTGACTGTACCGAGCCTTTTGAAGAAGAAGAAACTAGAGATAGCTTCGAGAAGAAGACTTCAATAGTTTGGGAAACTCCAAAAATTGAGCGAGAAGCAAACATGGTTGAGGCGATCCTTCGTCCTCCCGAGAAACAAGATCGATCTCTTTTATTGTCTCTTGAAGAAAAACTTGTTTTGCTTCCTTTCTTTCTTTCTTTCTTTCTTTCTTTCATTTTTTTTTGGGATAATTACTGTTGTCCCCCTGTAGTTTGATTTTATTACTAATAAAACCCTGTCTTTTACGGAAATTACTGTTGCCCCTTCCTTTTAACGGTGTTAAGTAGCCGTTAAGTTTGAATATGTAATGTCTAATTTGCCCTTCATTAAAATTAAGAAATCAAAAGACGATGCTACCCCATTTATAAAAATCAGATTAAATGTCAATTTTACCCTAAACTTCATTTATTTTGAATTAATGAAATGGGCAAAATCCAAATCCGATTTAGTTTCCCATCTTCACTAAACTTCATTTATTTTGAATTAAATAAATGAGAAAAATCCAAAATCCAATTTGGTTTCCCACCTTCACTAAACTTCATTTATTTTGAATTAAATAAATGAGAAAAATCCAAAATCCAATTTGGTTTCCCACCTTCACTAAACTTCATTTATTTTGAAAATATTTTAGGTGATATTCAGTTTCCAATTTGAGTTGAATTTGATTTTCCTTCCTCTTCGATTTCTCTATTTGAGTTTTATTCAATTATTATTTCTTTATTTGGTGGTTTTGTTTTTGAGAATAAAACAGATTATAGTTATTTTTTTCTCCACGGTTAATTAAGGGTACTACTGTAACTTGACAAAAGGGTAAATAAGTAAAGAGAAAAGTATAAGAGGAAGGAAAATCAAATTCAACTCAGGGTTTTTAAGAAAATATAAAGATGCCACATCATCAGTAAACTAACAGAACTTAACGGTAGGGGGGCAATAGTAATTATAGACAAAGTTAAAGGTTAGATTAGTAATTTTGAAAAGTACAGAGGATACAATAGTAATAAAATCAAAGTACAGGGGGGCAATAGTAATTATCCCTTTTTTTTTTTGTAACTTTGATCATCACACCCAAATGCTTTGAAGTAAATGAAATTTTCAAGATGACGCTACCTTTCAATGTTGTGTGATAAATGGCTAACACTGAGGCATTATGGTTCTTCAATCGTCGACGCCTTCCCTGAGTTACTCCCCGACATAATGCCTTATGTTAAAACGCTTCGCCTTATTGGAGACTTTGATACTTATACTCTTCGTCTTGGGTTCAAGAAGTACGCTCTTGGGTTCTTCGATCTCTTGAAAAACTCTCTTGGGTCTTCTCTGCTTGGAGAACTCTCTTGGGTCTTCTCCACTTGAAGAACTCTCTCGAGTTCAAGAACCTATCTTAAGTTCAAGAACTCTCTTGGGTTCTTCTTCTTCATCTGGAGAACTCTTGGGTCTTCTCCGCTTGGAGATCTCTCTTGGGTCTTCTCCACTTGAAGAACTCTCTCGAATTCAAGAACTTATTTTAAGTTCAAGAACTCTCTTGGGTTCTTCTTCATCTGGAGAACTCTCTTGGGTCTTCTCCACTTGAAGAGCGCTCTCGAGTTCTTGAACTTATTTTAAGTCAAGAACTCTCTTGGGTTCTTCTTCATTTGAAGAACGCTCTCGGGTTCTTGAACTTATCTCAAGTCAAGAACTCTCTTGGGTCTTCTCCGCTTGGAGAACTCTTTTGGGTCTTCTCCGCTTGGAGAACTCTCTTGGGTCTTTTCCTGAAGAACTCTCTCGGGTGTCAAGAACTTATCTTAAGTTCAAGAACTCTCTTGGGTTCTTCTTCATCTGGAGAACTCTCTTGGGTCTTCTCCACTTGAAGAGCACTCTCGGGTTCTTGAACTTATCTTAAGTCAAGAACTCTCTTGGGCTCTTCTTGATTTTAAGAACGCTCTCGGGTTCTTGAACTTGTCAAGAACTCTCTTGGGTTCTTCTTCATTTGGAGAACTCTCTTGGGTCTTCTCCACTTGAAGAACTCTCTCGGGTTCAAGAACTTATCTTAAGTTCAAGAACTCTCTTGGGTTCTTCTTCATCTGGAGAACTCTCTTGGGTCTTCTCCACTTGAAGAGCGCTCTCGGGTTCTTGAACTTATCTTAAGTCAAGAACTCTCTTGGGCTCTTCTTGATTTTAAGAACGCTCTCGGGTTCTTGAACTTGTTAAGAACTCTCTTGGGTTCTTCTTCATCTGGAGAACTCTCTTGGGTCTTCTCCGCTTGGAGAACTCTCTTGGGTCTTCTCCACTTGAAGAACTCTCTCGGGTTCAAGAACTTATCTTAAGTTCAAGAACTTTCTTGGGTGCTTCTTCATCTGGAGAACTCTCTTGGGTCTTCTCCACTTGAAGAGCGCTCTTGGGTTCTTGAACATATTTTAAGTCAAGAACTCTCTTGGGCTCTTCTTGATTTTAAAAACGCTCTCGGGTTCTTGAACTTGTCAAGAACTCTCTTGGGTTCTTTTTTGCTTTGAAGGGCGCTCCTGGGTTCTTTTTTGCTTTGAAGGGCGCTCCTGGGTTCTTAAACTTGTTATAAGTTAAGAACTCTCTCGGGCTCTTCTTAATCTTAAGAACGCTCTCGGGTTTTTGAACTTGTCAAGAACTCTCTTGGGTTCTTCTTGATTTGAAGAAACACTTGTGTATTCTTCGCTATAATTTTCTTCATGGGAAAGTGAACATTGGAGGTGGAAATGCAGACTTTATTGAAAATCAAATGATTGCATGATTTGCAAAGCAAGAACTACATGTCTTGATTAATTCTATTGATAGAATTTTCGAAGATTCGTGGAATTCCAAGATCTGTCTATTCGCTCTGGGAAAGCTTCTCCACACGCTCTGGGCTCTTCGAACTTGGTCTTTTGCATGCTCTTGCTGGAGACTTCTCTCAATCTTGTCGCTTCCTTTGAAGGTATTTTTCAAGATGACCTGCTTGTATGAGTTTCTCGATCTCAATCTTAAGATTTCTACACTCATCCGTGTGGTGGCCATAGTCCTTGTGAAAGCGACAATACTTAGTCATATTCCTCTCTTCTTGACGGGCACGAAGCTTGCCCGACCACTTCAAGAGGTCTTTATCTTGAATTTGCAATAGGATTTCTGACCTCTTAGTATTTAGAGGTGTAAAGTCCTCATTGGCAAGTCTATCTTTCCCACGAATATTTGAGCTTTGACCTCGCTCTCCATCATTCTTTTTCTCCTTCTCACCCTTTGTGGATTCTTCTCGGGCTTCAATAACTTCTGCAACCGTTGCTTGCTTTTGACATTTCTTGAGAAGGGTTCCATAAGTCTTTGGCTTATCTTGGAGCAATACCTCAAGCAAACGTCTTTGGGTTATTCCACTCCATAGTGCATTGTATGCCACCGTATCATCCAACTCTTCCACCTCGATAGCCACCTTATCGAATCTTAGAAGATAGTCCCGAACGGACTCATTTGGCTTTTGCCTAGTGGCAAAGAGGCTATTTGCTGTCTTCTTACTCCCGATGCAACTTCGAAATCGGGCAATAAATTTTCTCCTGAGTTCCCGGAAGTTTCGGATGGATCTTGGCCGTAGGCTAGAAAACCACTTTATTGCCGGGCCTTTGAGAGATGCCGGGAAAGTTCGGCATAATAACTCATCCTCTCGGCCAATCACAGCCATGACAGATTTGAAATAACTAATATGCTCTCGAGGATTAGACTTACCCTCATTGGGAGTAAACATCGGCATGATAAAGTTAGGTGGAAGAGGTGCTCTCATGATTTCTTTTGAGAAGGGTTCTCTGCCAACCATGTCATAGTCGTTGTCAAGGTCCCGATTATTAAGCCTTCTCTCCATGGCATCTAATCTTCTCCCGAGACCATGCGCCTCTTGACGTTCTTGCCGAGACCAAACACTTCCAAGATCAGAATATTGGGAAGTTGGTCCATGAGAAGATCCATCTTGACTAACTGATCCTCTTGGGTCATCAGATCTGGAATGACCTCTTCAGTGGCTTTCGCCTTCGTGTTCTCGAATTCTTTTATTTCGATGTTCTCTTCTTGGTAAGTCTTGAGTTTGCCTGAGCCCATCCAAACGGTTCAATATACTTCCCCTCATCCGATCTCCTCGGGGAAGTGGTTCTTCAATATGAACTCCTTAAGACCTTTCTCCAACTCGTTCGGCTGTTCGTCTTGGTACTATGGGATTTCGCCTTTCTTCATTCACTGAGCGTTGCCTATCCTGAATCTGTCAGATAGCTTCACGCCTTCGTCCTTCTTGTGAATTTCTAGGGGGTCCGGAGGATTCCTCGACTTGATGGACTAAGCCTCAAACTACTCCTTGGAGTTCCAACATTTGTTGTTGGACTTCTCTTTGCATATTTTGCAAATCGGCCACTGTCGCTGGAATCGAAGGTTGATTCAAACCTCCTTCTCCAAATGGAGTTGGAATAGTTAACGGGGGATTCTTTGGAATCCCTTCTTGAACTTCCTTTGGAATCGGAATTTCTTGATCTAAAGAAGGGAGAACTTGTTCTTCAACACGTCCATTCTCCGCCTCTCTTTCTCTCGCTCGAGTAGTAATTTGATTGGAATTCGTCACTTGGTTAGTGGTACATCTCGTCATGACTTTTTGTGACGATTCCCACAGACGGCGCCAATTTGTTGTGTCTAGAACTTCTTCGAGGGCCGGATACTGAGATGACCACCTTAAGAGCTCCCCAGCCAAGTTAGAATAGCTGAGATGCCTGCACTCACAAAGAAAACAAGAACGGTCCGGCCAAGTTTTGGCCGGGGAACCGCCTCTGACGCCCAAGTCAGCCTAGGCAACAATAAGAGTTCTTGAGAGAGTTCTCAAGAACGTAATGAATAAATGATCAGATGATTGCTCGTCCCTTTCCCCATGTAGGAGGTGGGTTTATATAGAGGTTACCTGGAGGCGGCGCTTCCTTGAGTTTCGGATCGACAGTTGAAGAGTGAGTGGAATATCTTCGGAATAACGGCTCCTTCTTTGTCGGACCAGATAGAGCCGTTATCTGATGACTCGTCTCCCCAATTCTCGGAACGGCCTCATCAAGTAGTTATCTGTAACTAACTCTTCTGACTTGGCCATCTGTAACGTCACTCTTGGACTTAGTCTAAGTGACCTTCTTGAGCTTATTCCGTGCATGTTCCCTGAAGGGTGAATATGCTTCCTCCTGAGGGGGTCAATAAGCTTCCTCCCGAGGGGGTTTTCTGTGCCTCTCAAGGGAGAACACTATTCCTCCTGAGTCTTCAGAATAATCATGTCCCGAGGGGGTTCTCTGTACTTCTCAAGGGAGAACACTATTCCTCCCGAGCATGCAGAAGACACATGTCCCGAGGGGGTTCTCTGTGCTTCTCAAGGGAGAACACTATTCCTCCCGAGCATGCAAAAGACACATGTCCCAAGGGGGTTTTCTGTGCTTCTCAAGGGAGAACACTATTCCTCCCGAGCATGCAGAAGACACATGTCCCGAGGGGGTATGTGTTTTACTCCAGAAGGGATTCTCAGAATCCTCCTAAGAGGACTTCCCTTAAGAAGACTTCTCTATCCCGAGTGGGGGTGTACGTTCATCTCGGGGGGCCCCTCAGGCTATATTTTCTCCACAACAGATGGCTTGAAAAAAAATTCTTATGATGTCGATTGATTTTTTTTTTCTTTTTTCTGGAGATTGGATTTGACACTCATAATCAAACCAATTTATGTGGTTGTACAAAATTTGCTTTTGTGCATTTCTTTTTCTTTTATTTAAATTAACTGCTATGTTTAATTATTGTTTTAAAATTTTTTGCTATTATGATTATGCAAAAATTTTAATTGGCAATTGTACCCTTCTATGGTGGCTTAAACTTTCGATTGGCTCGATTCGATGGATGCAAAATCAATCTCTTCTAAAGAGACCATAGAGGTTTATTTATTTATTTTTTGATGAGATCCTATTTGGTGCTAACATAATGACACATTTTATGTATATACGCTAGAGTTAGTACTTGAGAGTGATGCAAAGTGTGGTACACCCTAGTGATATTGTAATTGGATTATTTGAGATGTAATTAAATGGATGTAATTTTAATTATTTTTGGAAGCCATGTAAAGGGTTGCCACCACACTACACATCACAATCTTCTATTGACTCAGTGTGTCATTAGAAGTACTAAAATTTGGGTTTCACTGGTGTGACCCATGCGCACCCATATGTATGGCGCAATTATGTGATTGAAGATGCCCATTCCTTCAGCATATACTTTATTGGAATAATTAAAATTAACTATTTTCAATACATAATTAGTGGGGTTTGACATCGAACAGTGTTAGATGATTAACACCACAATATGGATTAAAGATAATTAAATTTGATTAAGTTCCAATGAGTGGTGAAAAATATAGTAACTGTCTTTTCGCATTCTTGATGTAATCAAGATGGCCACTAAAAATGTGATGCTGACCTACTCATGGGTGATAAGCTTCTCAGTCATGAGAACTATGAGAAGTGGCAATGGAAAGTCCAATACTACCTTAATAACCAAGATTTGCTAGAGCATCTTACCACGGAAATGACTGAACCGACCAATCCCCCTTTAGGAAGAGAGACTGCTTAGTCTTTTAGAGATAAGTATCTGTATGAAGCTTGGGTTATGAAAGACTGAAGTGCACGGTTTTTTATGCTAAGTGCCATACAAGATGATCTACAAAGAGAATATGAAGGTTTCCGTACAGCTAAGTCCATGTGGGACAAGCTGAAGCGTGCTTTTGGTGGTACATCCACAACTAGACTATGGGGTATGATCCTTAAGTTTGAGATGTACTGAATAGACCCCAAGCATAAAATGTCTAAGCAAGTCAGAACTGTCAAGGAAATGGTTTCGCAAATTAAGAGATGCTAGACATGACCCTTTTGATGAGCAACAGATTCAGGGCTTAATTAGGACCCTGTCTGATTCCTAGGCACCAATGAAACAAGTCCTTGCTCACCTTCAGAGCATCAAGACTTATGCTGATCTAGCTCAACATCTTGAGATAGAAGCGAGTGCCCTAGAGGCGACTCGCACAATTGCTTTTGTTGCTCAAGCAAGTACACGTAAGGACAAATGGCCTAAACGTAAAGGACTTAAGAGAGAGAATTAGGAGGGTTCTAGGAACTTGGCACCTAGGGGAGGAATGGTCAAACATAAATGTGGAAAGCTTGGGGGTAAGAAAGACATGTCCAAAGTAATGTTATCACTGTCAAAAGAAGGGACACTTTGCTTGTGGTTGCACTAAGTCAAAGAAGGTACCATCTTTATATTTTCCTTGTACCTTTGTGAGTACACATTTTTTGGTTGTCCTAACACAGTTAGATTGGATTGTTGATACATGAGCAACTAGGAATGTCACACCCCACCCGCCAGTCTCGGTTACCCGCTCGACAACCCGTGGGAATGATCCGTCACGGGATCCACGGTTTTAGTCTATCAATAATAATAAAAGCAAGTAAAGACAATCATGAGCAAGAATAAGTTCAATAATCAAATAAAAGGATTACAGGAGTACAAATACTCCAATAAAATAATCAAGGAAAGAATAAATAATCAAAAAGAATACGAGTTCAGTGGAAGCAATCAAAAAGAGTTAAATAATTTTCTTTTCGGTTTCTTTCTCTAAAGCTAAAAACTTAGACTCAAGTTTATCAAGATGAGGGGTTCTCCAATTCTTCTCCAGACGATGTGCAAACTGCCGGCAACCTTGTCTCCTCCACCCATCAATGGGTGCTATAAGTGCATTCCATGCACTCGCAGGAGCTCCTGCATAGGCTATCTCCATTTCCCATTGTCGGTACCACATCTTCTTCATACTGGAAGGTTCCTTCATGGGAAACCAATACATCTTCCGGTGTATATCCTCCATCTGTACAAGCTAATAAAACATAGACAAATAAAGAAATGAGTGCTGGAGAACTTATTAAGAACAAACAATGATTCCCATCTATATGTCAAACCAATCAGAAATGCATATATGATATGTATGAATGCAAAGTATGAATACCGCTAAGATCTAACCATGCAAGTCTCTAACAATTGACATGCTTTAAGATATACACTAGCCCTCCTCTGGGTAGGTCTAATCACTCTGATCCGACAAGGATTGGTTACCTCTGTAGGGATCCTGGGTAAATTGGAAAGTCCACACTTGGCTCCTAAACCATGGCTGGGGTTAAGTCAACACTCTCTCACCACGACCATTGGCATGAGTACTGGTGCATGTCAGTGTTTCTAATCCAATGCAAGTCATAATGGTAACATACTACATGAAGTCCAGATACATCCCCTATGGCACCAACCAACTCGGTTCAGTATCCTTCGCAACCTAGGAATGAGAACCCTCATGGACTGGCTGACGCTATTGGACTGCACTCCATAACCCTATGGTCATCCACATATTGTTGGGGTGGAATGCTCTCATGACTCCTCACGACACCCGGTCCGTTCCTTGGACATCCATGAGCCCAACCCTAACACCTTTTCCCTTGCTTTAGCCACCTTAGCTTCTTCCTCTGCCTTTGTTTCCTACCACGCCATGCCGCGGGTGTTTCTGCGGCTGGGTCTTGCTCTCGATTATGCTACCCTACCATTTATATGACCAACAGTGGACCATTGTCACATCACTGCCGTCACGGGTCATCCAGCTTCAATTCCCCTATCGAAAGGGTAGTAGCATGTGGGGTACCTAGCCATGCAACTCTAGACTCTACCTAAGTATGTCATCCAGTAGTTATGATAGTGCTAGAGACATAAGTGAGCATGTGTCCCATACCACAACCTTCTGATATCCTAAGCCAAGATATCCCAATGGAATACCCCTTCCATCAGAACCACAAACCATCAACCATTATCATACCATATTCATAATCAACAAAGTATAAGTAAAGATAGTACAAACAACAAGCATATAATAAGATCAGCATGTTAAACAAGGTTACAATAGCATATGAAATGAAAGAACAGTAATAACAGACATTGGACTAGCATGTTTAAGTCATTTCATAAAGATTGGATTGTATGTCCTTACCTGTAATTATGTAGAATTCCTTTAACTTGCAAACCAGGAACAATTATAAGATTTCTATTTGAAAAAGAGAACACCTATATACAGGGTTACAATAAGGTATAAGTCGAATGAATCAAATCGGATCAAAACCAAAAGTCATTTGGTCACTGGAAACCAGCCGGTCGCTTAGGTTGAGCAACCGCCACTAGTGACCGCCCAAAAAATAGAGAGTTTCAATCCGAAACTCAGGTTTCTGATCATCCAAATTCAATCTGAATTTTGAATGATCATAGTCCGAATTTCAAATCTATCACTCCCATAACCAAGGGTGATACTAAACCTAACCAATGACATCAATTTGGTTATCCAGAATCCTCCCTCTTGATTAGATCAACCCTTTTCACGAAAGCAGGGTTTCGTTTTCGGATCTGATCTCACCAAGATCATCAAAAAGGTAGACAATGCAATAGAAGGATCAAGAACAACCAAAGGGGAAAAATAATCTACTTTCATCATAGCTTAAAGTGAAGTAAGAGTGAACAGGGAATCACTTACCTCAACTAGATCAGCTATGAAGGACAATAGAACCTTCTTGAACACTGACAACACTTCAGATCACCTTCTAGCACGTCTCCACAGCCGTCTAACCTCCAAAAACAATAATCCTGAATATAATATTCGTAAAATAGGTGAGGGTTACTATTTATAGGAGTCTGGGGGCAAAATAAGGCAAAACCCTGCAACTAGGACCAGGCGCCCGCCGCTTGGTCTAATCAACCGCCACTAGCAACCGCCCCCAAGTATATTGCTATACAAGGGTGCTTTGCTTAGGGGGTTGATGTCCAAGTACAACCTAACCCTAATGGACACATGGGGGAGGTCTTACCTTCATTCTGGACATCTCCAGACATCACTTGCCTTCCAGAAGTCCAACTACCAAGCAAGGCAGGCTTTTCATCAAGAGAATCCGATCCATGGGTTCATGGTATGGATCATGGACTTCTATCCAGACACTCCACAAATTTACCCGGCTAGACCTTCGGGTTCTCGGACCTGCAATACGGATCCCGTGTTAGAAATACAGGGGTTGTTACAAGGAACTTCACACGGGAAAGAGGCAGTTTCCTAAATTATCACAAATTGTCACAAATTGTCATTGAGAATGCATAGGATCTACATGGGAAACAACACCAATATTGACGTTCAAGGCATTGGAGCAGTCCAACTTGGCTTATAAGTGAGCTACATGTTGATCCTCTATGATGTACTCTATGCACCAGACATAATGCATAATTTAGTTTTTGTTTTAGAACTTTTAAGTTTTACTCTTTCAATTTTCCAACAATTATTTGGATTTGTTATTTGATGGGGCCATATAGGGCCACTACACTCTTGACAATGAATTGTTTAAACTAGAATTGATTCTGATTATCTCTAATTCTTCTTTAATTGTTAATAGTAATATGGCATACTAGGTTATGCCACATTGGGAGGGATAGGATGTCACGGTTAACAAGAGTCGGCCTTTTAGGCTAACTCGCTAAAATAGACTTGCTCATCTATGAGCCTTGTCTAGTTGGAAAGACTCATCAAAAGCCTTTTGGAAATGTACCGAGATCAACTCAACCATTAGAGTTAACACACTCTGACATCTGTGAACCCATGAATGTCGAGGCAAGACATGGAGCCTCCTATTTTCTCACTTTTATAGATGATCATTCTCGATGTAGTTATGTTTATTTGATCACTCATTGTCATACGGCATTAGATTACCTCAAACTCTTTGTGATAGAGGTTGAGAATCAATTAGACGGGAATCTAAAAATACAGCAAACTGACCGTGGACATGAATATTTGTCTAAATAATTTAAAGAATTGTGTGAAGAAAAAGGAATTGTGAGACAATTGACTATTCCTGACATTCTACAACAAAATGGTGTATCAGAGAGAAGGAATATAACCCTATTAGACATGGTTAGGTCCATGATGATGCATGCCAACCTCCCAATTAGTTTTTGCGGAGATGCACTTCAGACTGCATCCTATATCCTGAATAGAATACCATCTCAATCAATATTGTCCACACCCTATGAGCTATAGAAAGGTACAAAGCCTACTTTAGGATTTTTACGATCATAGAATTGTGCTGGGTATGTTCACACCCCTTCCCATAAGTACAAGAAGTTAAGACCTAGAGCTAAGAAATGCATCTTTGTGAGGTATTCTAATAGCTCTAAGAGATACGTTATATATGTGAACACCCTAGTGGATGTATGACTAAAATTGAGTCACGGGTATCAAATTTCAAGAGGCAGATTACCCTAGTTTATCTAATGAGCATAGAGATCTTGACCTCTATGAGATGGAGGAGGATCACATCATACCAAATCCTCTAGGCAAGGATGGGGATAAAACACATCCTATAATCACCAGAGAAGATACTGGTCATATTGCACCAAATGGGAGCACAAATGTAGATTATGAATCTAGTGGGGAAACATGCATAAACCACTGTGATCTCAATGAGCATAGAAGCAAAAGAAGATATATTCCCCGTTGACGATTTGAGATTGAAGGGGATGCCTTTCTGTGTGCCTTAGTTGATGACGAGGAGCCTGCATCCATAAAGGAAATGCTATCATCACATGCTAAGGATAAATGGTTAGTTGCTATAGAAGAAGAGTTGAGTTCTATGGAAATGAACCAAGTTTGGGAGTTAGTTAATCCTCCACCTAATTACTAAACTATTGGGAAAAAATGGGTTCTTAAGGTTAAGCATAAGGTCGATGAATCAATTAAAAAATATAAGGCATGACTTATGGTGAAAGGCTACACCCAAAGAGAGGGTGTGGCTAATGATGAGACATTCTCCCTTGTGGTGAGGATAGTATCCATTTGCTTTATATTGTCTATTGTGGCAAAACTAAATTTAGAACTCTTTCAAATGGACGTTAAAATGACATTTCTCAACGGAGAACTGGACGAAGAGATCTATATGGATCAACCAGTGAGTTTTGAGGCCAAGGGGCATGAGCACAAAGTTTGTCACCTTAAAAGTTCTATATGGCTTCAAACAAGTGTCCAGACAATGGTATTTTAGATTTCATTATGTTGTAACTTCGAATGGCTTTGATGTGATTGAAGAAAACCATTGTGTGTATATAAAACGGTTCAAGAAAGGATTTTTAGTTCTCTTTTATATGATAATAATATCCTTTTAGCAGACAATAACATTGACATGATTGTCACCACTAAAGAGTGGTTGTCTTCCACATTTGAGATGAAAGACATGGGCGAAACCAACTTTATGTTAGGCATCAAGATAGTAAAAAATCGTTCAAAGAATTTTCTTGGTTTGTCTCAACAAACCTACTTACAGAAAGTCCTTGAATGATTCCACATGCAAAATGATGATCACATTTATATGTGAAATCTTAGGGCATAAAACATGCATTTACACACTAAGAGTGGAGCTACCTTGGGTTTTATGTTGTTTTTGCAGATTTTATAATTTTTCAGGATTTGAGCAAATATTTGGAGTTTTAAGTATGAAATATGCAATTTTACGCGTCAAGAGGTCTATTCAAATTCTCAAGATGCAGAAATGGGCCTAATGGGCTAGAGATGCGATTATGAGCCAATTCCAAATATCTTAAAAATAAAAAAGCTAATTTTGATCTTACGGTTGAAATTAGCTAGGATTTTTATTTTATTTTACTTTACTGTAATTGCAAATTTTATGGCCCCACAAGTAGTCGAAGATTATAATTTTCTATTTTTTCCTATAGATTTTCTAAAAGATTTTATTTCTTTCCTAATTATTTTCCCTCTCTCCCCACTTTCTATTTTGTTTATTTTATTATTTCCTTAATAACTCACTTATTTTTTGTTAATATATATATATATATATTTCTCTCTTTCCTCTCCTCATTACTCTCCCTCCACATCTAACTCAAAGAATATATAAATATATATTTTTTATTTTCTTTTCCTTCACCTCTCTCTCTCTCTCTCTCTCTCTCTCTCTCTCTCTCTCTCTCTCTCTATCCCTTTGATTTTCCAACAAAATTAGATTTTCTTTACTTTTTTCCCTTTTTCCTATTTCACTTATTATTATTATTATTATTATTATTATTATTATTATTATTATTATTATTATTATTATTATTATTATTTATTTCCTTATTTATAAATCATTCACCATCTCCTATAAATATACCCTCTCCTCTTGGACTTAGATTTTACACTTTTTCTTCTCATTGGTTTATTTAAGTTTTCTATAGTTCTTTGATTGCTTGGTGGGATTCTAGTTTCTAGATTGAATGTTTAGGATAAATTTTTTTATGTAATGCAAGGAATATTGAAGTTGTTTAGTTTATTTTATGCAAGTGTACATGTGTTTCCTTTCTTTTGAGCAATGCAATTTCAATTTTAATTTCAATTTCGAGTTCAAGCTTAAAGTTTCGAGTTTCAATTTTCAAGAGGATCCGTTTTTCTCTAGGTCTAGCAATTGCAGATTTGGATCATTCCAGATCTGATTGTTAGGGTTGGTTGAGATTCGAATCGATTGTTCAAGGATTATTTTTTTCATTTAAGATTAAAAAATGCAAGTAAGTAGCATTTGTCAATAATCTTCTCTCCCCCTTCCATTCCCGCTTCTATCTACCAATCCATATTCTAACTTAAGATTTATTTTTCAGCATTTATTTATTGTTTTCCTTTCCTCCTCGGTCCTTGATAAAAAACGCCTACAATTGTGCCTCTCTTTGATTAAGGTTTCCCTTTTCCTTTTATTGCTTTGTTATTTATTTTTTAATTTACTTTCTGCATTTTTTTTCTTTAATATCCATTTTGCCAATCGGTGGACTGTAAGCTACGGCAAAGGGTCTACAGTCAAAGTTATCCTAATTATATTCCCATTCCCTCGATCTAGAGCTAACACTCGGATCACTTCCTTTTTATTTATTTATTTATTAATCGCATTTTTTTATTCCTGCCTTTTATTTATGCGTTATTTATTTATTTATTAGATGATGAATGGTTAGATTATGTTTGTTTTACTTTTTAGTCTCAATTCGATCGCATTAGATGTATGTGTTAGGACTGCTCATTTAGTTTAATTAATTAGTTAAAATTTTAAATCATTGCACTCTCGCGTTACCATTGAGAGGTTAAATTCTAAATGGCATATCTCCCTGGATTGACCCATTAGCTACACGATACCGTGCGCTTGCGGTTACTTTTATTTTGCAAACAGATTTTTGGCACCGTTGCCGGAGAGGTATTAGTCCATTTTATTTTTCTCATTCTTAGGTAAATTGAAGTGTATTACACTTAACCAGAATAGAAACAAAAACGTATAATAGTACATTGCAGAATCCCTAGGATTCGATTGTAATTGGCTTCGAAGACTATACGGATTCCTTTGCTGTTTAAACCTATACAGTGCTTAGCTATACGGCAACCTTACGGCTTTGGAATCATTGTTTCAATCTTTGTGGTGGGAAAATTCACTACTTCCACTTTTGTTTTTGTTTTTATTATCTTATTTTATTTTATTCTTTAGTTACTTTATTTTAAAAAAAAATGACATCAAGCAAATTTGTCATCAATATCCTTTCAACAAAATGATGTATTGGATCTTATTGCCCCTTGTTTGTATCATGCAATCGATATGATATCGGCATCCATAAGGTGCAAAAACCTTTTTTTTTCAAGGAAACTTATTGATAGAAAGATTGTGCTATAGTTGAGGCATCAAAGTTACACAACTCTTGGATCCAAGGATTGGAATGGCCAAACCGCACAATGGAGATGGTGCCCTCCAAGCCAAGGCATCAGCAACCATGTTGTGATCTCTGTTTACAAAACCATCGTATAAAAAGGGTAAGTCAGATGCAAAAAGTTATGCACAAGTAGAGTCTGAAGAGACAATTTTCCTATTCAACCTTACCCCCAACATTTTTGCTGAGAGGTTGTTTCGATGGTTTGACTTTAGGTTAAAATTATGGACCACTGACCATTGCATCAAGGCCTACCCCTTAAAACATAGCTTTCAGTTGATGTGAAAAGACATACTTAGAACCATATACCACACTAGAGAAAAATCATATGATATTGATTATGATTTTGAAATCTTCTTTCCTTTTCGAGTT
Organism: Hakea prostrata; assembly: GCF_041222555.1. NCBI lineage: Eukaryota > Viridiplantae > Streptophyta > Magnoliopsida > Proteales > Proteaceae > Hakea > Hakea prostrata. Next base: position 31,899,411 of record NC_142602.1, on the reverse strand, counting down.
TGGTTCCTTTACCTTGAGAGTAGACCATAACCCTATCCTAACTCCTTATCACCATATATTTAGAGGGTGAATCCACCTAGTTAGCGTTCAAAGATGAATCCCCCTATTAAACACATGGTGGAGAGGCGGTAGAGTAGGATTATCCTCTAAGCTCAAAGGTAATTGTTGTGGGAGGATCAACTTCCTCGCCTGGTTCAGGTTCTTCCCAAGTCCGGTTCTCCTAGTTCACCTGAGATCAGAACAGAAGTGAGAGTGGGCCGTCTCTGAGGACGGGAAGCCACCTCCAATGATTAAGTCAATTCTTGAAGAAGACACTGAGAATCACTTCATGAAGAATAAATGTTTAAAGGAGATGCAGGAGATTAATGATGGGAATATTCTTGGTGGAGTTAAGAAGAAGAATAATGGTTGGAGAGCGTGTGTTCTTCATCTGGGAGACCTATCATTATTTATAACGAACCTAAGACCCTATTTTCCCTACAATGGTGGGTTGACGCCTTGAGGAAGGATTCGACGGTGGAGATGACTTTTGAGCATGGGTGACGCTACTCTTTGAGCAGTCCTCTGCACAACTGTTGATTTCCCTTTTGAAGGTCAACTCAAGTATCACTCTAATGTGATGCTGTTCTTTGGCTGAGGAGACAAAAAGAGGTCTCGCAATACTCGAGACAGCTTTAAGATGAATTAGAAGTTTCCATACTGTCCTAATCATTAAATGGGGCCTTGGGCATTTATTGCTGAATTTAATGCTGATGGACGACGACTGAGAAGGGATACTCCGAATCCCTCATTCATCGTTGGGATGGCTGCAAAGCTAGTGGGTGGCGGCGCTTGTCATCGAACTCTGATACACTTGCTCCGTCTGGCGTTGTCTGAGAAGCATCCTTGCTTGGTTGGCATGTCTCATTCGCATAGATCCTGGAGCCCATGGTTTATTTTGGGTGGACCTATTCTGGTCCATCGGTTCGCTCCGGATTACCCATAACAGTAATGAAATCTGATTCTTCCTTTCCTATTTTTCTCTTGAACATAGTCGTTTTTCATAAAAAGAATCCTACTGCATTCATAAATAGAATTAATCAACAACATTAGGCATAATAAGCAAGATTGGTTACATCATCTCTGAAAAATAAATTAACTTTACACTTAAAAATGTATAAAAGTAAGTAAAATGACTTTTAGAATAACTATAAATTATATAGAATAAGTATAGACTGAAAATGATGGATGATCCTAATATGTGATTTGAGTCTGATTCCTTGAAAGCAGTCAATTTGTTGGCTCCTTATGAGGAAAAGAGTGGCAAATACCTTGAGTTTGTCAATGGAGATCAGAAGATGGTTGAGCGTGTTAAATGCATCATGTGCATAGAGATGTAAATTTTCGTTGGCGATAGAATGTTCAATTTGCAAAGTAGTTTTATTTATTTATTTATTATTATTATTTTTAAAATTTGAGGTTCATCTAGCTTAGTTTATAGACACGGCGTTCATCCTTGGCCCGAGAGTATTCGAACTCTTACATTCTATAATGGAAACGTTGGTCTTTTGCCAACTGAGCCACCCTTGGGATTCAGATTGCAAAATTTTCAATTAAGGCATTTTATTAGATCCCCCAGATGAGTTGTTGGAGATCTTCCAAGCAAATTCATGACAAGGCGTATTGCCTCCAAGTAATACAATGTAGTTGTTTTCAAAGAGCCAATGGATTATAGCTCAAGGTATTAGCAATTTTAAACCAATGGATTATATCTCTTAAACTACAAAAAGAGGAGAAAAACACTCTACATGCACCAACGTACATCAATCTTGTGGTACCTCAAGATCTAGAAGAAAATTGTTGCATTAACATACCACAAATTAACAAAAATGTGTTAATATGTGCATGGAAACTTAACCAGCGGCTAGGAACGACAGGATGGAGCATTGGGATATGCAAAGATGGACACCTACAGTCTGTCAATTTTGGAAAAAGAAGTTGATGCGTCACAGTTATATCGCTGCTCCCAACTAAACCTCCTCTTGTTCTTGGGACGATGAGTCCTGCAAAAAGGGTTAGACATGGGTTGGCTCAAGTGCCGGGCAACCGCCTCAGATGGTTTAGTCAGATAGTGAACAGATTAAGATCTCATGCCAGAGCTACACAAGACTATGTTCAAAATGTATTGGATGCTTCCAGAGAGGTGAGTCCTTGCTTTTATACTGTAAGTGTTACCTTTTTCGGATTTGGTAAGTTTATCTGACGAGGTTTGTTGATTCTCCTGGGATTATGCCTCCTTGTCATTGGTCCCACTCAATCGGCTGCTGAGTTGACATTCCATACTAAGAGTGGTTGCCATATGAGTCCAGTGTATATAACGCCTTGATCAAGTTCGTTGGTAACTGTCCCGACTATATGTCATGTTAAGCCCCCGCCCGGGTCTGAACCAGTCGGGTAGCAAACTCCCGTATCACAAGCCCCTATCCCGGATGTTGTTTACATCGTGCGGGATAGTAAGGGAGCCACACTGTCGGGTGTATTTAATACCTCCTTTCCTTCTTTGAATGGGTCTTCTTCATACGATATCATTTTTCATAACTTGCCAAGTTTTTGAGAGAGTATTGGCTATCCATGACTAAGGAATCTGAAGATGGAAACCCTGAGGAATGTCATAGAGAGAGCCAGGTTAAGAGTGAGAGATGTATCTATCCATGGTTGGGAATCGTGCGTTGTCTCATGGTATATGTCCCGACCAAGCAACCTGTTAAGCCCAGCTTGGGCTTATGGCAGTTGGGTAGGAAACTCCCGTATCACACAAGCCCCTATCTGGATGTTGTTTACATTGTGCGGGATAGTAAGGGAGTCACACCGTCGGGTGCATTTAATGCTCTCGTGTGAAGTGACTAGTCATTATGCTAACGATTTTCTCAAAGTTCTTGTCCATCCTAGCTTTGCCATGTCAAATGGCTGAGTTTATAGTCATTATGGCTACCTCAGGAAGACGAAACGTCTTCTTCCTTGAATTGTCGTAACTGTCCAATCTAGAATAGTAATGCCTCTTCCGGTAGTATAAATACCCCTTTCCTTCTTTGTTTCAATCCACTATTTTCGTTGCTCTCGATCAAGGGTTGCTCTGGATTAAGCTTTGAGATCCTTCAACCTTTAAACAGTAAGTTCTTTTCCTTTTCTCCCGATCATGGCTTCGAAGAAACCTAGGCTGAGTTTGAGAGGTTTTAGGTTTCAACCTTGTGTTCCCGTCCTGGTCCATCGTGAAAAGAGACGTCGTCGGGATGAGGGTTATGCGAGTGAGGGTGACAATGATCAAACAAGGGGAATTAATTTAACTGGGGACCGTCTGAAGGATTTGCACCAGCAGTCTTCGGATGACGAGCGTTCTCATGACTTGAGCGAGAGTTCTCCTGATGACGATCTTAGGGTTTATGAGGAAATAGTTAAGATGAGTCGTAGGGATTGGGAAGCTCAGGAACAAGCTGCTCAAGCCTCTGAGTCTGCCACTGTTTTTGATTCTGCCACTCCTTCAGCCTAGAGTGCTCTAAGACCGGAATCTATGGCTACTTCGCGTGATCCTTCTGCCTCATCCTCCCGAGTCTTTTTGAGGCCAGAAACTTCAGCTACTTCTCAGGTCATTCTTTCCCGAATGAAGGGTCCACCCAATCTGCCTTTCCAGCGTCCTAGTGGCTTCCGAGGGGCTATTCCTCGTAAGCCAGATAAAAGAACCTTAGATGAGGAGGCCTTGGCCTTGGCGAAATCTCAGCCTTTAACTCCCTGGCATGTTGATTATGTCCAATCTTCTTTAGGACCTGAGTTTTATTCTTGTTCTCTTTCTTCTGATGACTTAGAAAGATTTCTTTACAGTTTCAAATTACCCGAGGGGTATATAGTTGTCCTTCCGAGGGATAGCGAAAGAGTGACTAGTCCCCCGGAGGGTTTTTATCCTATGTACTATGATGCCTTCATCGGGGGGCTTCGTCTTCTTTTGCATTATCTTTTTGTCGACCTTTTGAATCATTACCACATCAGCCTGGCCAACTTGAGCCCGAATAGTTGGCGTATTATGATTGGCTTTGTCGGTTTTTGTCACACCTTAGGTGTTTTTCTGACCTTTGGTTTATTCCACCATTATTATTCTTTACACCCTTATACTCAGCGTGGCTGGTTTTACTTAGCAAAGAGGTGTCTTCTTCTTTTCAAGGAAATTTCATCGAGAAAGATTCTCTCCCGACCACAACCAAAAAATGGAGGGAGTTCTTCTTATTCTTCAGTACTCCTTCTCCCGAACCGTTTCTCACAGAGTTCCAGGAGAGGCCTAAAGATGACATAGATCTCTTGATTGCTCTTGTCGACTAGGATCTTGATGAGGAAGAGAAAGTCGGTATTATTAACTAGGTTAAGGGAGATGATTGTGCAGTCCATGGTTATTCCATGGAATATGAACCCGTTCTTCAGTTGTGGGGCTTTTCTCTGGGGTGAGTTTTTTTTTCAATGGTTTTAACTTTGTATTCTGTGTTCTGACTTGATTATATTTCCTTTGTTGTGCAGTGTCTATGGATGTCTTGACTGAGGATCTTCTGGCCATCGCAACCGGGTCCTTGGAGAACTCCCGGAGAAGAAACCTGTTTCCAAGTCGAACCCTTCAGCTTAGAGTGCTGCCCCGGTTAAGCCTCCTGCCCCGGGGGTTGTTATGGCCAAGCCTCCTATGGCCACAGGCCAAACCTTTGCCGCTGTAGCCAGGACCGAAAAAAGTCCAAAGAGGAAAGTCCCTCCTACTTTTGGAGGAGAAAAAAGGGTCTCGGCAGAGATCCCTTGTCTTCCCCCGACCAAAAGGGTTCGAATTTTTGAGTCCCAGTCTCGTGTCGGGCCCTCCACCACTTCTGATTTAGCTGAGCTTGACTTGGTTTTTGGTGATTTGAACGTTGCTGAAATGTTGGGTTGAGGGTGCCACACTCCACTCTGATCGGGAGTATTTGAAGAATCTCCTAAATAAGGAGTTCTTTGTAGATGGATACAGGTAATATTTCTTCCCGTCTGAGTTTATTTTTTGCTTTTTAGCCATTTGTTTAATACTTTTTCTCTAGGTATCTGGCAGGGACGACTCATATCGTTGCCGAGGCTTTGGGTCGGGCTCGCGAACAGTCAAAGCAGTTGAAGCTTGCCGAGCAACTTCATCAAAAGGCTAGCAATAACTCCGCTGAGGTTAGAAAAGAGCTTGATGCGTCTCGGATCAAATTGCCAAGCTGAGGAAGGAGAAGAATGATCTTTCCAAGAGTAAAGGGAAATACAAACGGAAGGTTGGGTCACTTCAAGAGAAACTCGAGAAGGCTACTGAGGATTTGGAGAGTGCCAAGACTCTCTTGGGCGAGGAGGAGGAGAAGAATGCTGAACTAATGAAGACGGTCGAGGAACTGAGGGCTAGTGTGTCCCGGGATTCTAGGAGGGAGGTGTTGGAAGAGTACTTTATGATTATAGAGTTCAAGGCTTTAACATTGGCTCTTTCTGCTCCCGCCTTCAAGAAAGGACTGAGACAGGCCTTCAGATTCACTCTTAAGAAGACGTCACTCCTGGATCCCGCAAAGTTGAAGAAAATTCTGGATTCGAAATTGTATGACGAACTCCATCTTCCCCGGCCAGAGAATCTTCCCGAGCTTCCTGACCTCTCGTATCCTGACCCTGTGAACTATATTGATCCTCTTCCTAAGAAGCAGCTTGAGGATGAGACTGAAGATGAAGCTGAGGATGAGGCCGAGGATGAAGAGCCCGAGAATTCTCAAGCTGGAGATGAGATTGGAGGATCCCTGACCGACACCATTGTTGACACTAACGTGTCAAATGAAGGTTTGGTCGAGCAATCTGCCGATGAGAGGACTTCACCGAGCCCTTTTGCCAAGGATGACTGAGCCGTTCGAGACAGAATGCAAGTGACAATTCAAGACAGCCGTCAGCTCGTTGGTAAGTTCATGGCTTTTGATCGGCACATGAATCTTGCTCTCGGCGACTGCGAAGAGTTCGAAGATGCTTCAGTATATCAATTGCTATGAAACATCTCTTTGCCGGTATGATCTTGAAGTTTTTTATGTCCCGAGGCATGTAACTCTTTGTTCCCGAGTCATGTAATTAGCAATGTCCGAGCTGTGTAACTCTTTGTTCCCGAGTTATGTAATTAACAATATCCGAGTCCTGTAACTCTTTGTTCCTGAGTCATGTAATTCCTCTTATTTAAGAGTTCATTTTGAATGAAATTTGGCAGTGTTTTCAATCATTGTGCATTTAGCTTTTGGCATTTTTCATTCAAGTGTCAAGTCCTTAAAGAAGGTGCAAGGTGACCGGGTTATACCCCGAATCCTTTTATTCCCCTTAAAAAAGGTGCTAAGTCCTTAAGGAAGGTGCAAGGTGACCAAGTTAGACCCCAAATCCTTTTATTCCCTTTTAAAAAGGTACCAAGTCCTTAAAGAAGGTGCAAGGTGATCGGGTTATACCCCAAATCCTTTTATTCCCTTTAAAAAGGTGCTAAGTCCTTAAGGAAGGTGCAAGGTGACCGGGTTAGACCCCGAATCCTTTTATTCCCTTTAAAGAAGGTGCCAAGTCCTTAAAGAAGGTGCAAGGTGATGGGGTTATACCCTGAATCCTTTTATTCCCCTTAAAAAAGGTGCTAAGTCCTTAAGGAAGGTGCAAGGTGACCGAGATGGACCCAAATCCTTTTATTATTTTGTAAAAGATACAAAACTACTGATAGAACCTTCTCAGGTTAGTGGAGTTCCATGATCGATCGATCGGCTTTTCAGATATTGGGTCTTTCAGTCGATATGCTCCCAGTTTGGTTTCTTTGTCGATGATATAAGGCCCTTCCCAAGTTGGAGTTAACTTTCCTTGATTTCTTGGGTCGGAAGCCGCGGTTCTCCTTAGCACCAAATCTCCCGATCGGTACCTTCGGTCTTTAACTCGGGAGTTGTAGTATTGAGCAATCCTTTTCTGGTACGATTGATTTCTATGTTGAGCCCTTTCTCGGGTTTCCTGTAGGAAATCTAGGTTTTCCCTTAAACCCTGGTTATTTTGCTTTTCACTGAAGGTGTTGTAGTGGAACGACCTGACCAAAACTTCTACAGGAGCCAAAGCTTAAGTACCATATGCAAGACAAAATGGTGTTTCTCCTGTTGGCGTCCGAGTCGTGGTTTGGTATGACCACAAAACACTCTGGAGTTCCTAGACCCAAAGCGCCCGACTATCTTCTAATCTTTTCTTGATCCCATCTAGCAACGTTCTATTTGTGATTTCAACTTGTCCATTGCTTTGTGGGTAAGCTACGGAAGCAAATCGATGCTCTATGTGGTACCTTTCACAGAAAGCTTTGAATCCTGATCCTTCAAATTGCTTTCCATTATCTGTTATGAGGACCCGAGGTATTCCAAATCTGTAGATGATCTTCTCTTCGAAGAACTTCTCCATTTGTTTTTCCGTGATGGAAGCCAAAGGTTCCGCCTTGACCCATTTCATAAAATAATCGATGGCAACCACAATATATTCCCGGTTCCTCGAAGCTCTTGGTAGCTTCCCGATCAAATCCATTCCCCACATTGCGAAATGGGTCGGGCTAGAAATGGGTGTCAGTGGTACTGCAGGTACTTTTGGGACAGTTGCATGCTTCTGACATTTTTCACATTTGCAAACTACTCAAGAGTGTCCTTTTGTCCAGTTGGCCAGTATATCCCCGAACGCAGTATTTTTTGTGCCAAAGCCTTTCCACTCATGTGTGCGCCACAAATTCCTTCGTGGATTTCTGCTAAGGCATAAGTGGCTCGGGAAGGTCCGACGCATCTCAGAAGAGGCTTAGTGAAGGATCTCTTGTACAATTGTCCATCTATGATGGTGAATCGAGCAGCTTGATTCTTAACTCTTTTGGTCTCTTTTGGGTCGGTCGGGAGCATATTATCCTTTAGGTAAGCAATCAAGGGTGTTATCCAGTCAGGATCACTGCTGATTTCAAAGGTTTCCTACTCTTGTGTGCTTGGGCAGTTTAATTCTTCAATGTAGACCGCTGAATCTAAATTCTTGTAATTGGCTAGAGATAGCCAGGAAAGTTCATTTGCCTTCTCATTCTCCTTTCTGGGTATCTAATGGAAAGTTACCCGATTGAAAAGTGTTTGAAGTTGTTCGACCTTGGCCAAGTACTTTGCCATTCTCTCATCCTTCGCATTGTATTCTCCCTTGATCTGATTTATTACGAGTTGAGAATCACTTTTCACTTCTAGCTCCTGGACTCTGAGCGCTCGGGCTACCTTCAAACCTGCTACAACAGCCTCGTATTCTGCTTCATTATTTGAGGCCGGGAAATTGAATCTTAGTGCATAGCTGACTATGAAATCCTCAGGACTTTGGAGAGTCAGTCCAGCTCCCGAGCCAGAGCTATTACTTGAGCCATCTACATGTAAAGTCCACAGGTTTGATGTCTCAGTTGCTGCCCTTGGTCTTTATCTTGTGGTAAGCTGTTTTCCACAATAAAGTCAGCTAAAATCTGGGCTTTTATGACTATTCTTGGTTTGAATTCGATTTGGTACTCACTCAGCTCCACTGCCCACCCGATCATTCTTCCTGCTACATCGGGTCTTTGAAGGATTTTCTTGAGTGGAAAGTTGGTCGGGACAACTATTGGGTGAGCCTGAAAGTAAGGTCTTAGCTTTCGTGAGGCCACCAAAAGTGCCAAAGCCTGCTTATCAATATCCGGGTATCTTGTTTCCGCATCAATGAGCACGTGACTCACATAGTAGACCGGGTTTTGAGTTGTTTCTCCTTTTACCAATACAACACTTACTGTAGTTAGTGAAATGGCAAGGTAGACGGTTAGACTCTCCCCGATTACTGGTCGAGCTAAAACGGGCGTTGTCTCGAGTGACACTTTTAATTGTTTGAATGCCTTCGGACATTCTTCCGTCCACGTGATTTCTCCCGAGCTTGGTGTGGCCTTCAATGCTTTGAAAAAAGAGTTGCATTTTTCTCCCGCTTGGGATATGAACTGAGTTAGCGCTGCTACCCTTCTCGTTAAGCATTGAATTTCTTTTACTGTTTTGGGAGATTGCATTTCAATCAAGGCTTGAATCTTCTCGGGATTGGCCTCAATTCCTCTCTGAGAAACCATAAAGCTGAGGAATTTCCCAGAGGAAACCCCAAAGGCACATTTCTTGGGATTTAGGCACATCTGATAAGTTCTCAAAACATCAAATGTTTCTTCTAAGTCTGCCAAGTGCTGAGCCCGAGCTAGATTTTTTACAAGCATATCATAACATATACTTCCATGTTCCTCCCGATCTGGTCTTGGAATATTTTGTTGATGGCTCTTTGGTACGTGGCACCTGCATTTTTTAAACAGAATGACATCACTCGGTAATAGTAATTCTCTCGATTGGTCATAAAGGATGTATGCTTCTCATCCTCCCAACTCATTAGGATCTGATTGTATCCCGAGTATGCGTCCATAAAGCTGAGAACTTCATGTCCGGCCGTTGCATCGATCAATAGGTCAATCCTGGGCAACTAATAGCAATCCTTCGGGCAAGCCTTGTTTAGGTTAGTGTAGTCAGTACACATTCTCCACTTCCCATTCGCTTTTTTGACCATTACAACATTTGCCAATCAGGTTGGGCACTCAATCGGTTTAATGAAACCTGATTTTTCAAGTTTCTCAGTTTCTACTTTGATGGCCTCATGTTTTTCAATTGCAAAATTTCTTCTCCTTTGGATGACCGGGATGGCATCCTTCCGAATTCAAAGCTTATGCTCTGCTACCCGTCTGTCTATCCCGGGCATGTCGTTTGCTGACCATGCGAAGGTGTCGGCGTTGTCACATAGGAATTTGATCAACTCCTCTTTGAATTCTTCGGGTTGTTCGGATTTGATAAACGTCCCACGGTTAGGTAGAGATTGACTTAGCTGAATTCTCTCCAGTTTCTCAATTGGTTCTGCTCTTTGCATATTTTCTTCATCCCGATCGTCACAGACTTCAATGGTCAAGGTGCTTCCCGAGCTTTCTGACCTCCGTTTTTGCTTTAGATAATTCACATAACATTGTCGGGAGGTGGATTGATCAGAGCTGCATTCACCCACCCCAGCATCAGTCGGGAACTTAAGCTTCATATGTCGGGGGGACACGACCGCCTTGAGTGCATTGAGGGTCGGTCTTCCCAGAATCACATTATTTCGCAGATAGGTCTTTTACAACCATGAAGTTGACCCGTAAAAGTGTGTCTCGAGGTGATGTCCCAATCTTTAGATCCAAGTGGATCGTTCCTTTTGCTATCGCTGAAGATCCTGCAAAGCCATAGAGGGGCGTTGTGGACGGAGTGAGTAAGTCATCAGCTATCTTAAGTTTTTTGAAAGCCTCATAGGACAATAGATCAAATGATGAGCCCGTATCAACCAGGACCCAGTGAACCTCCTGATTAGCGATCTTTACTTTAATGATGATCGCATCATTGTGAGGCACCACAATCCCGCTCAAATCATCATCCGTGAATGTTATGGGTTCCGGGCACGCTGGATTTTGCCTCTTTTTTGGCAAGTGTACAGCTCCCACAAACTGTGCTTTCTGTTTCGCCTTCTTTATTGACTCTACGGTCAGGCCTCCCATTATAATATAGATCAGTGTCTCCTCCTGATCCTTCTTCTCTTTTCCTTTGTCAGCCTTTTTGGTGACTTCTTTCGGACTGGACGATCGGGCCCTTTTTCTTCGCTCGGGTGAGGTTTCCTGAGGCTTCCCAGATCTTCAAACATACTGGCCAAGTTTGCCTTCTTGTATCAATTTCTCAATCTCCGATTTGAGGATATGACAGTAATCCGTGTGATGTCCATAATCTTTATGGAAGCGACAGTATTTTGTCATATCTCGATCTTCTGGAAGAGAATGTAGTTTTTCGAGCCACTTTAAGGACTTCTTGTCCCGAATATTCATCAGAATTTCCGATGGCTTGGCATTGAGGGGGGGTATAGCTTTCCCGTCTTTGGTCACACTTCCATCTATTCTTGATTTTGATCATTCGAAGAATTCTTTTTAGTTTCCCGATCAGGCCTTCTATCTCGATCAGCTTTCACCTGAGCGTTTATTACTTCATAAACGCTAGCTTGCTTTTGACACTTTCGCAACAGTGTCTTGTATCTCTTGGGTTTGTCTGTCAATTGAACTTCCAAAAGTCTCTAGTGAGTAAAATGCCACTCCAAAGTGCACTGTATGCAACTTGGTCGTCTAGATCCTTGATCTCAATGGCTACTTCATCAAAGAGCTTTAGGAAATCCCGAATAGACTAGCTTTGTCCCTGCCTTATAGCAAATAAGCTGTCAGAAGTTTTCTTGCTCCCGATCATGCTTCTGAATTGGGCTATGAACTTCCGGGCAAGTTCCCTGAAGTTATGGATGGATCTCGGTTGCAAGCTGCTGAACCACTTAATGGCTAGTCCCTTCAGTGAGGCCGGGATGAATGTTCTGCAAAGTAATTCATCTTCCCATCCAAGGACAGTCATTATCGACTTGAAGTAACTAATATGTTCTTTCGAGTTTGTCTTTCCTTCGAACGGGGTGAAAGTTGGCATGATGAAATTTTGAGGAAGTGGCATATTCATGATTTCATCTGAGAAAGGTTCCCGATCAACTATATCTAGATCTTCATCATGGTCCCGATCTTCCAATTTGTGCTCGACCTCTGCCATCCTCCTCCGAAGGCGGTTGCCTTGCTTCATTCCCATCGGATTCAGCGGTGTCTTCTCTTCTAGATTGCGTTCGGGCAACCGAAACCCTCGATCAGGTTGCTTGAGGTTGACTCTCTCCTTGATGCTCTATTTCCTCCCGATGGCTTCTTTGAGGCAAAGATCTGGTTTTAGAAGGTACCGAGATACGGTCTAGGGCACTGATCCTTGTCCCGTTTGGTGTTCTTTGACGATGATCAGGACCAGTATGGATGGATCTCTGACCCTCGGCTTGTCTTCCTCTCGGGATACTTCTCCTTTGTTGGGATCTTCTGGTATTCTAGAAAGCTCTCAATAGCCTTCCCGTCTGAGTGTTTTGTCTTGGTCCCTGGTCAACTCCAATTTGATGGACCAAGTTCCGCAACACCCCCTGCATCTCGAGCATTCCCTTTCGGAGTTCATCTACATCTGCTGTAGTAGCATGCCCTTGGGGGCCTTTGAACGTGCCCTCCCTGTTCAGATTTTCTGGAATCAGATTATCCTCTGGTGGATCTTGTTCCACTTGGGTTGAGCGTCCGGCCCCTCGTCTTGGCATGTTTGATCTTCTGGGGTTCTTGCCAACAGTTTCTGCCGAGAATGTCCATTGTAAGCTCCTCGTCTTGCCATGACTTGAAGATCGTTGTTCCCACAGACGGCGCCAAACTAATGCGTCACAGTTATATCACTGGCTCCGACTAAACCTCCTCTTGTTTTCGGGACGATGAGTTCTGCAAAAAGGGTTAGACACGGGCTGGCTTGAGTGCCGGGCAACCGCCTCCGATGGCTTAGTCAGACAGTGAACAAATTAAGATCTCATGCCAGAGCTACACAAGACTAGCTATGTTCAGAATGTATTGGATGCTTACCGGAGAGGCGAGTCCTTGCTTTTATACTGTAAGGGTTACCTTTTACAGATTTGGTAAGTTTACCGAACGAGGGCTGTAGATTCTCCTGGGATTATGCCTCCTTGTCGTTGGTCCCGCTCAATCGGCTGCTGAGTTGACCTTCCATACTAAGAGTGGTTGCCATATGAGTCCAGCGTATGTAACGCCTTGATCAAGTTGATCAGTAACTGTCCCGACTATATGACATGTTAAGCACTCGCTCGGGTCTGAACCAGTCGGGTAGGAAACTCCCGTATCAGAAGTACAAAGGAACTCTTGGAGGCCACACTTTTTGGGTTACAACTAGGGGTGACAAACTAGTAGTAGATGGGTTAAAGGTAGAACAAAGATGGACTAACTACCAACAGTTATCAGCTCTTTTACCATGGTCGTCAAGAGGAACATGGTCTCTTGGGGAATTACCTATGTTACTGAAACTTGCTAAGACAACAAAAACAACAAAGTTTGATAAATTCCTAAACCCAATGCTCCAAATTTGTTTTGAAAATTAGTTAATATAGCATCTAATCTAACAAATGATTGTAATAGAACAATATCTAATAGTTGTAAGTGCTTTAGGATCTTTAATAAATTTTGATCTTCTTTTATCAAAAAAAAAAAAAAAAAAAAAAAAAAAAAAAAAAAAGCCATTGGCCCGCCATCGTAAAGAAAACAAATGTATCCACAAAAACGTAACTTCGAGAAATAAGAAAAATAAGAAAAATAAAATCATTTTTAATGGAACTGAAAATTATATATTATGCAATTTATGTTGAATACATGGAATACTAATTAACTTATTTTTAATTGATTCATATCTGATTTAGTTTTAGTTTCCTATTGTCAAAAGTAAATCATACCAAAACTCATCAGCCTGATACTCTATAGAGAATTAATCCTTCTTTTCTAAATGAGTCCCAATGAATATGGTTCATAAGCATTCTTATTTTCTTACAAAATTGTGAAGAAGAGGCCGTCTAATGAGATAAGGTGGTGAGAGCATCATAGAATTTCCATTTTGTGTCCAATGACTAGGAGTGCATGACACGAATTGAGGTTGCTTGACCAGAAACTGATATCACACTGCCAAAAAATGGTCTGATTATATATATATTTTCCCTTTTGATTTGGTTTTGCTTTGCTTTGTACCTCATGATAAGTGTTATAAAATGAGTAGACTATATGAGAAGTAAATCTTATCCTATACAGAATCTTTCTATCACACCCCACATTAAATTAGGTTGGCTCATCCCTTTGGATCCTTGATGTGGTATCATAACCATGTAACAACTCATAGCATATAATCTTTCTTTTTTCTTGGTAATCACTCATAGCATATAATTGAGAGCATAGAAAAGAAGTCATGCATATTATCATGTAAAGTCATATTGTAGAATTCTAATTATAAGTATAATACAATAACACCAAGCATAGCTCGTGCAACCATAGCTCTCCTCACCCTCAACCTCTCCTCTGTAAGCACAAGCATAGCTTGTGCAACATCATGTAAGGCCACACCATCACCCTCGACCTCTCCTCTGCCATCCGCTTCACTCATGCTAGCCTTTAGCTCTCCCAAGGGCACTAACATTTGTATCACTATCTAAAAAGAAAGATTTATGAGGGAGCAAACTCATGAGAGGGAACACACAAGCAAATCAAATGCATGAGTAAATGATGCCCTACATGCCACCCAAAGCATGTTAATTTTATGAATGTAGGTCTACTACTCATTGTCATGTGGGCACCAACCCCTCATGGATTCGTCCATTGCATGAGTCTAGTCCCCACTCTTTATCAATATCAAACTACCATATGCCCCTCATGGATTTGGCCGTCGCTTTGGAAACATACTTAGTACAGTTCGGTTAATGGTGTCTTGTTATTATCATATGGCCCTCACAGATTCATCTATTACTTTGGAAACCAACATACAACAAGACATGTGGCTTCTACATATGACAACTGCCTCACAATCACCATGGGTTACCCACCTTTCTATTACCCTAGTTGGGTAAGGCCATGATGTGGAACATCCCTAGCTGTGAAGTGGTCGTCTACTTATGCTACATTGGGGAGTACTAGACACTAACTCTCACAAATTCGGTCGTCGCTTTGGATTAGCACCCTTGAATCTTGATGACCCTACTTAGTTTACTAGTACCCTCTCATAGATTCAACCATCGCTTTGAAAAACCCCTGGTAACCTAGTCAAAAGCATGTTGACATTACCCTGTGACCCTTCACGGACTCGGCCATCGCTTTGGAAATCCACAAGTGACATTGTTCTCACCCACACATCTCATTTCTTTTCACATTCTCACTCCATTTCTTTTAGCACCTCACACTCCAAACAATAATGCAAGAACATAAATAAAATTCACACCATGGGTTACCAAAAACCATCATCCATAACCATTCATTGCAGTATGGTGCTATGCATGAAATATACATTAAGATGCTGAAATGCACATTCTCTATCCATAAACATGCCCAAGCTCATATATCATATGATCATCATCACTCTATATTCATTCCATATTCTCATACCAAGTATATAATCAAAATGCTAGACTAAATGTACGAATGAATTTCCAACTGGATGACCTTGTCCATCTCACAATATCATGTCATTCCTCATAATCTTATATATAAACATGTAGACACAGTAATAAAGTAATCATCATACCAAAACTAATCAGAAATAGAGTTTTAAGTAAAGAATTGGATACTACAAAAGTCCTAGAATTATAGCCCTCACCTTGGTGTCAGAGTTCAAACCCTTGAGTCAATGTGATCCTTCTGTAGGTTCCCCAATCTGGAGTTCCAACCCCTAGACATGTTATGCAAGTGTTATTGCATGTGCCAAAGCCTTTCCCCTAGCCTAGTCCACCTCCTCCGTTTACACGCATTGGTCGATCAGACAGCAGTGGTGATGGTCGATCCGATAGAGCAATCTCAATCAAACAGAGGTGTCACTGCCTAGATTTGACATGGGAAATTGTGGATTTTCTTCCTTGGGTTCAATTAGGTTTTTTCCCAAGCCAAATGGTGGGGATATCATTTACCCAATCTTGGATTTCCCTCATTTCGAAGTTCAATACATTGGGTTCATTAGCTAGGATTCAAGAAGAGAACCAAAAATGGGATAGTAAGTGTAGGAGACTGAGGACTACTTGAATCCAACATTGTATGTTGAATTCTCTCAGTTCTTAATAGTCTTCAGCTCTCCAAAACCTCCTCTTCTTTTATTACTCCTCCTGTTGGTAATACATCAAAAGTAATTCAATTCAATTAATTGATGGGGAAAAAATTCCTTACCTGAATTCGCTTTCCCTTACTTGAAGTATTCGCAGCAGAAGTCTAGATCCACGTTCTCGTTCCACCACCAAAGATTTACCGGCGAGATTCCACAATCACAGGGAAAGGGAATAATATCCACAACCCAAATGCTGTGGATTAATGGAATGAAGATCAAATACTAGGAAAGAAGAATTTCTAAGCCTGCGATTCTAAGAGAGAGGGAGAGAGAGATGGAGCCACCGTTTCTCAAAGATTCACTCGTGCGAATGAATCACTCAGTTACTTGCTCACTAATGCGGTGGTTACCAAAATATATAACCCTATTTTGTAACCGCCCTAATAGTGAGTTTCCAATATTGCCCTTGGGCATTTAATTTATTAATCAAATTAATAAATTCCAACAGCTCCCACTTGCACAAGGGCAAGTGTTAATCTTTCAATGTGTCCCAGACACACTTGTATATCCCAGATATACACATTCAATCTCTCTGCTATGTATCCCAGATACATAGCCCTCTTGTGTCCCAGACACACATGCATATCCCAGATATACATATATATTGATCTCTTCACTATGTATCCCAGATACATAGACCACCTGTGTCCCAAACACTAATATCCACAAGTCATACTGGCAAAATGGGTTGTGCGACCGGTGATATACCTGCACACGTGAGCCCCAAACTAGAAACCTTCCCAGAAGGCCAGAATGGCACATCACTCATAGAAACAAATCAAATAAGCATTAGTATAACACAGTGTCCTAGGTTTATTCAAACTCACCAGACTAAAGGTATCTCGATCCCTCTGAGAGATCACCTTCTTGTCCTTAAAATGTTCACTACTGTAACATATACAGTTGGCGCCAGCAAACACTTTTTAGGGTGCGGTTGAATCAAATCTTTCCTTTCGCCCTGAACCATCACTACACTTAGGATTGACTCCTTTCCCGGTAGTGCCCCTTTAGGTCGAATCAATCATGACCATAGGTAACACCCCAAAGTAGCCACATCAACCCTTCGTTTCATGATGTCGTCGAAAATCACTAAGAACACTAATGGACCATAAGGTCTAGGACTCACACAATGAGAGGAGCAGGGATCCATCCTCTCATTTCCAATGATCGCAGCACATATAGTATGATATATGTGCTATGGTAGAGCATTCTATATACATTAGAACGTATGTCCATCTCAACACCATACAGGTCTTAGTCTAGTCGCAACCTCTTGCGCCTAACCCGAGTTTCTTTATTGTCGCCACCCTAGCGCCACATAAAGTACTCGCACCTGGCTCCTATAGGCAACATGAATAGTGGGAACATTCATGTCGATTCTCTTCACAATAGAGAAACTCATCTTGATTCCAAATCAAGGCGACATCATGATTATGAATTGACCTACACAAAGTCATTCACAATCCGTCTCATCTCTGCTCACCTCCAAGGCGCCAGAGGCGAATGCTCGTGTGAGTGAGCCATTCTCTTGCTTATTGACATATCTTGTTTTATGCTAGCAAAACACAATCACACAGAAAGTGAATAAAAAAAAATGCTGGAATGAACTCATATTACTCATTAATAAGAAAGTCTCAGTACAAAAATAAGTCACAATCTACGCAAGCCCAAGGATTTTACATGAGAAATAAAAACATCCTTGGCTATAGGTTTGGTAAGAGGGTCAGCTACCATCAAACTAGTAGATATGTGCTTAAGTACAACTTTCTTTCTTGATGTAATGTCTCTAACAAAGTGATATCTCAACTGTATATGTTTGGTCTTCCCATGATACTTGGGGTCCTTGACATAGCTAAGAGCTGCCGTACTATCACAGTAGACAAGGGCAGCCTCTTTGGATGTCATCACAATCCCAGTATGTCGAAGGAATCTCCTCAACCAAACAGCCTCTTGAACCGCAGTTGAGCATGCCACATACTCTGCTTCCATGGTCGAGAGGGATATACAAGCCTGCTTCTTGCTACACCACGAAATGGCCCCGCCATTCAGCAAGAAAGCATATCCGAGAGGTTGATTTGCGCTCATCGATGTCTCCAGCCCCGTCGGCATCACTATAGCCAACTAACCGCAAATCCGATCCTTGGTAACACAACATGTAGTTACTCGTTCCTCTGAGATATCTCAATATCCTCTTGACTGCTTTCCAGTGCTCTATGCCTGGGTTTGATTGGTATCGACTAACCAAACCCACTACATAACAAATATCCGGCCTAGTACACATCATAGCGTACATAAGGCTACCCACTGCACTGGAATATGGAACTCTTTCCATCTTGGTTTTCTCCTCTGGAGTCTTAGGACCCATATCAAGGCTCAAATGCAAACCCTTCTCCACTGGAGTATCAATTGGTTTGCAGTTGTGCATCTCGGTATCTCGTCAAGACATTGTCAATATAGGTCTCTTGAGATAAACCCAGTAATCTCTTTTGCCTATTTCTGACAATCTTGACACCAAGCACATCGCTTGCTTCACCCATGTCCTTCATATCAAATACGGAGGACAACCATTTCTTAATGGTTTCCAATAGCTCCTTGCTATTGCTAGCCATAAGTATGTCATCTACGTACAGTGTCAGAATGACATAATTATTATCAGATCTCTTGGTGTAAACACAGTGGTCTTCCTCAAGCATGGAAAAACCATTTTCCATCATAGCTTGGTGGAAGCACACATTCCACTGTCTAGATGCTTGCTTTAAGCCATATATGGACTTCTTAAGCTTGCACACTTTGCGCTCAAGTCCATGTGCTTCAAAGCCTTGAGGTTGATTCATATAGATCTCTTCCTCAAGTTCTCCATTGAGAAAAGCAGTTTTTACATCCATCTGATAAAGCTCTAAGTCCAACTGAGCAACAATGGCTAGTATGAGGCAAATTGAGGCAAACCTAACCACAGGGGAAAAAGTTTCCTCATAATCAACGCCCTCTTGTTGGGTGTAGCCCTTAGCCACTAAACGAGCCTTGAATCTCTCAATAGATCCATCCGCCTTTCTTTTGATCTTAAGAACCCACTTGTTCCCAATCGCCTTTCGGCCTGGCGGCAAGTCAACCAAGTCCCAGACATGATTAACTTTCATCGACTCCAACTCTTCCTTTATTGCTTTTAACCATTCCTTTGAGCTTGACCCCGCAAGAGCTTCCTTCACGCTCTTTGGTTCATGCTCATCGACTGAAATCATCTCACAGTCGATCTCTTCAGGAGTTACCATGTAGGCTTCATCCTCTATGTCGAAACGTCGACGAGGAACTAGCCCGCGCCCACTACGGCGCAAGTGCATGTCAGATTGCTCACCGTCTAAGGTAGCTATCACATCTGCACTCCCACTCCCACTAGGATCTTCTGGATGAACCCCGGGTTCATTATCCGAAATCTGAATCCCTGGAGAGACAAGACCACTATCTTGTATCTCAAAGAATTCCGATGATTCTTTGTTAACTCCTGAAAGAGATGGAAAATCATTCTCCAAGAATGTTGCATCCCTAGACTCAAGTTCCGTTCTCCTCTCACTCTCATCTAGTCCAATGAAGACATGGCCCTTTGAGGGTTCAGAATATCTCACAAAGATACACTTTCTTCCTCTGGGTCCAAGCTTTCCATATTGGTGAGAAGTAGAGTGAACATATGCTGCACATCCCCATGCACGCAAGTAACTCAAATCTGGCTTCCTTCCGGTCCACAACTCATATGGTGTGGAAGGAACCGATTTGGTTGGAACTCTGTTGAGGATATAGGCCGCAGTCAGCAAAGCATCTCCCCAATAAGAGATGGGTAGATTTCCCTGCGCCATCATGGATCTCACCATGTCTAGCAAGGTTCTATTCCTCCTCTCAGCAACCCCATTTTGTTGTGGAGTCCCTGGAATAGTAAGTTGTCTAGATATCCCCTTTTCATCACATAACCCTTTGAACATATCGGAGAGATACTCTCTACCTCTATCCGTTCTAAGAGTTTTAATCCTTTTATCTAACTGATTCTCAACCAAGCTCATGAATTTCTTAAAACATTCCAGAGCTTCTAACTTATGAGAAATTAGATAAATGTGACCATACCTTGTATAGTCATCTATGAATGTGATGAAATATGACTGTCCTTTTCTAGTATGCACATTCATGGGTCCACACACATCTGAATGGATAAGTTCTAAAGGAAGAGAGGCTCTCAAAGCCTTTTTAAATGGTTTTCTAGTTGCTTTTCCTGCTAGACATGACTCACAGGTTGGCAAATCAGATAGTGAACCTTGGCCTAAGAGACCTTCTCTTGCCAACCTGTTCATCCTATCTAAGCCAATATGTCCTAGTCTAGCATGCCACAAATTAGAATCAATACACACAGTATTTTGGCAAACAAAAGCACTACTAGAATTAAATGAATAATTAGTTGTATCCAATACAATGAAACCATTCAGAAGAAAACCATAACCATAAACTGTATCACCCAAATACAAAACCAAAGAATTGTTTTCAAATACAACTCTAAAACCATGTCTCATAAACCACTCTTGTTTCTGTTCCCACCTCTGTTACTTTGCCTAGACCACTGAGGTTGAGCTCTCTCCTTCTTGCGCTTGAAGCCTGCACCCTTACTAGTGCTTGCTTCAGCAGCAACTACTTCAGTGTGAGGGACATCGGCCAACATCCGATCCTCCTCTAGCTCAAGGTGCTTGGCAGCTTGATCGAAAGTCTTGACCTTATCAGCATGAGTCAAGAAGATCTTCATATGCTCCCAAGTCTTTGGCAATGACCTGATGACTGCGAAGAATTGCTCCTCATCAGTCTTCTGGCGCCCACATGCGCTCAACTCACTAATCATGTTAGACATGATGGTTATATGCTGCCTCATGGTGTGACCCTGGCGCATCTTATAACCGTCAAAAGTGAGTCCGAGCTGGCGGCCTCTTGTGGTGGAAGTCCCTCCATACTGGAACTTCACAGCCTCCCACAAAGACTTTGCAGTTCTATGCTTCTCATAACGAAGCATCAGGTCATCCCTCATGGAGCTCAGGATTGTAATCCTGGCTACCCGGTCTTTCCTCTTCCAAGCATTGTATATATCAAGGTCCCTGCGATGCTGTGCAGTGGTACCTTCCTCAGGTGGGTTCATGGTCTGGTTTATGGTCTCCAGCATATCCTGCTCTTCCAGGAGATATTGCACCTTTCGGTGCCAGAGGTCATAATTCCTCTTATTCAGCTTATCTCCTTTAGTGAGGTCAACAACAATGCTCTTGGTAGCAGCCATTTTTCTAGAGATATTACATACAAGAATGAGTTCAATAAATCTAGCATAAAACACAACTCATGCAACAAAAAATCACACTAGCATAGTCAACCTATGGGATAAGCACTTAAACCAAAAGAAATACTAAAAAAACATTCAATCAAATTCTCATGCAAACCCACATAGACTTATACACTAGCTTCATTCTGTGCAAGAAACATGATTGATAGACCCATAAATAAAAAATAGTTTTATTAAAATAAAACATGCAATCATGTTAAAACTATGAGGTGGTTCACACAGAACACTTCTACCTCATTAGCTCCCACTAGGCCCCAATAGGCCCTCAATGCCCAAACATCACACAGATTGTCGGGCCATTGGTGTCCAAGTAAGTTAGAAACATATTCTGAATCGGACGGACCAATATCCAAAAAAATCCATCTCCCAGACGGATTGCCGTCTGCCCAGACAGTAATTCCGTCTCCCTTTTTATGCCCCAGACGGATGACCCGTCTGCCCGCACGGAAATTCCGTCTCCGGCATTCCTGATGACCAGGCGGATGACCGTCTGGTTCCAGACGGTAGACCGTCTGGGTCACTGTGACCACTCTGATAATAGACGGATGACCGTCTAGTCAGACGGTCGTCCGTCTGGTCCACAGTGACCAAAAAGGGCGATTTTTCAATTTTTCTTGAACGAAAAAAAACGGTAAAACACGTTTTTTCACTCAAAAAAAATCATCCAGAAACACATGAAAAAATCCAACAAAAAATTTTTAAACAAAAAATTATCATCATGGATTATCAATTCATGCAAATCTTCATTAGGGAAATTCACAAGGATCTCCCACTCGGATCCGAATCAAAATTAAAGGTTTCCAAAAACCCTATCAATTCTCCCATGGGTTTCGTATTAAACCCTTGATCCTCCCATTGGATTCATACAATAAAATTAAACAATGGGGAGGAACAATAAACGTGGGAACCAATGGCTCTGATACCAATGTTGGTAATACATCAAAAGTAATTCAATTCAATTAATTGATGGGGAAAAAATTCCTTACCTGAATTCGCTTTCCCTTACTTGAAGTATTCGCAGCGGAAGTCTAGATCCACGTTCTCGTTCCACCACCAAAGATTTACCGGCGAGATTCCACAATCACAGGGAAAGGGAATAATATCCACAACCCAAATGCCGTGGATTAATGGAATGAAAATCAAATACTAGGAAAGAAGAATTTCTAAGCCTGCGATTCTAAGAGAGAGGGAGAGAGAGATGGAGCCGCCGTTTCTCAGAGATTCACTCGTGCGAATGAATCACTCAGTTACTTGCTCACTAATGCGGTGGTTACCAAAATATATAACCCTATTTTGTAACCGCCCTAATAGTGAGTTTCCAATATTGCCCTTGGGCATTTAATTTATTAATCAAATTAATAAATTCCAACACCTCCCTTGTAGGATATCCTGATTTAGAATAGAAAGTTTGAGTAGGGTTTTTGGACAACCCTTTGAGACTATTTAGGGTATTCTAAGTCCTCCTGTTCATATTCAAGTTATTATCCATGACTGGAACGGCCTCTTGATCGGACAACTGCCCCATTCTCCTGGTGATCAAAGCCCTATGCACTGTTTCAGCCATGCCTCCTTCAATATTATTCCAAATGACTTGGTTCTTTTGGCTTTTTCTTCTAGACTCGGAGGACTTCATTTTATGTGAGGGTTTGGGATCCAACTCCCACTCTACCCCTTCCTAAATTGGCTCCGAACTTGTATGTAATGCAGCCGGTACTATTAATGAATGTATTACGATACTTGGGCATGGATTTCATTTTTTTTTTTTGGTAATGGCATGGATTTCGATGATGTGCATTCTTTGGAATGTGCAATCTACCTCCCCAAACCTACTACACCAGAGCCCTTCCTCCTATCAGACTAAATTGCAGCTACTCTGCTAAGGTCCCTTTCTTAATCGGTTAAATGATATTCATCTGTATCGTCCACAACATGTGTGTGCTTGACTTCTCAATTTCGGGTTCTACAACATAGTGTCGGATTAAGAGTCTTAAGTAGGATATTACACCTTCTCTTTTGAATACCAAGTCTCAATAATTAAGGTTCATAAGCTTTCTTATATCTTAGTTAAGAAGTTAGAAAAAGAAATAGTCTAATGAGACAAAGTAGTGAGGCCGTCATCCTTCTAGAGTCCAAGGACCAGCGTGCACGACACGATACCTTATTTAAGTTGCTGGATGACATAAGATCGATATCAAATTGGAGAAAAGTGATTTTGTATTGATTTCAAACTTCTTTTTTTAATCTAGTATTGATTTCTACCATATATTTGTCCAAGGTATCGCTGAAATGGTTTTCGAAACCCCCAACAGCTACAGACGGATTATCCAAGCCTTAACACTAAGTAGTTTTTCCTTTTTATTGGGCCTTTGGCCCCTTCTATATACTAAAAAAAATGATATAAGAACTTATATTTCTCCCTTGAATGCTAATCCATTCATAAAAAGAATTAATTAATAAAACAAAAACTTAATAAGCAACAATACTTATATCATCTTCGAAATTTAATTTAGCTTTTACAAAATATATATAAGATTTTTCCAATCAAGCAAGAATGGAGAATCAGAATATATTAGTAATAAAGAATTTTAAATTGATTCATATTCGATTTACTTTAAAGTCACATGCAAACTCATCCACTTGAAACCCTGTAAGAATCCTTCTATTTGAATAATATATATTTTTTTAATAATTAAAAAACTTTAAAGAAGAAAGTTACTGAGGGGACAAAGTGGTGATGACTTCATATGATTTCCATTTTGGATCAGTGACTCGGAAGTGCATGACATGTCTTCCGTTCCCTTAAGTATAGTATTAAATTTGAGTGGTTACATCATCAATAATTTATTTTTGCTAAAGTAGTAGTTGTTTTTTTTTTTTGGGTAGAAGTAGTAGTTGTTGACCTCATTAGTTTATTCAAAGTGTTCATGTGTTGCGTCAGAGTTGGAACTGCTACACCCATCGGAAGCTTACTCCCTATGCCTGGACCACACACGAGTAAATCCACATCTCAAGATTTTGATTATTTATTGTCAATTTCTCGGACATTGCTTAGGTCCTGCACATTAAGCCACACACTATGGGCCATCGGATTCTTTTTTTATCCAAACTTTGAACTCGACCATTGTAATTCAATAGTCGAGATTCAACTTCGATCGAGATTTCAGATCTGACGGTTCAAAATCTTGACTTGACGGTCATGTGCATGACCCAAGCACTTTCGCAATTCCTCATATGGTACCATATGATCAAAAACCTAATTTAATGGTAACTTATTTTGATCACATTAGTTTATTCAAAGTGTTTATGTGTACCGTTGGAGTCGGGATCTGCTACCCCTTAGGAAGCCTCCTACTCCCTAAATCTGGACCACACACAAAAGAATAAACTAAAATCTCAAGATTTTGGTTGTTTAATGTCAATCACTCAAATGGTATCATGTTGTTAGACCTTCTAGGGTTTTTTCCTCAAAATCCTAATCAATAATAAAACCATGCAAGAATTAGAATGCGATAAAATATATTAGGAAGTATTAGACATACTTTACACCAGACGTATATTAAAGAAAATTAATGCAGACTTTGAATGTCAAATCTGTAGAGTGACGAAGCCTTCTCCAATCTCCTTGTCATCCTACCGTATCTCTTTCTTGTGGAGAGAGAAGAGAACTAAAGAACTTGAGAGATTGGAGGACCCTATCATAGCTATTTATAATAGCAATCCCAAACTCTAGTTCACTTCCACAATGGACCGGTTTGGCCCATCTCAAACATAATGGCAGTGCATCGATCTGATGTGTTTAGACCTCGATCAATTATTAACCCCAATAATTAATCCAAGCCCATATATTGCCTAGGATAAACCTAACACATGTAGTATCATGTATTCAAAAATCCAATCTAGTGATAACTTATTTTGAAATGCAAAAATGAACTACAAACCAATGGCGAAGCACATAGAGTAGTAAATGGTAGTAGAGCAACTAAGGGGTTTATGAATGCTTCTCCGTCCTTGACTATTTTAACTCCTCTTGAACGGAACAAGAAATTTTGCTGCTGATACTGATAGATTGTTGTTACGAACCTAGTCTATAGGCATGGAGAATAAGGGGGTTATATCGTAAGGGAATAATTGGGTAGAATGTCATGTGGAGTGCATGTCTTTCTTTGGGCGTAAGGGTAGAATGGTCATGAAAATAGGGAAGCAAATATAGACTACAAATGTAATAAAGTAAGGCTGTGAAGGCAATGATGAATGATTTTGAATGATTTCCTCGATTCTTGACTGACTCTCTTTCTCTCTCCTCTGTTCATCTTCTTCAACCCAGATCTTCTAATCTTCTGTTCTTTCTCTCTAAAATTTCATTTGCTCCTAGCATCTAAAATGGGTTTGTAACAATTGTAGAGGCTTCAGAAAGTAGAAACGGAACTAGTGAGGAAACACTAGTTGTCCGTTCTGAAGCTTCGGCCGCCGCCGCATCGTTTTGAGGTGGAGAGACTCTTTCACCTAATCCCTCTTCCCCTCCCGGCTTTCTCTCCCTCTCTCCGCCTTGCTGTTTTCTTCTGGTTTTTTCTTTTTTTTTTTTCACTGCTGCTCCCTTCCCTCTCTAAGACTCTCTCTTCTCTGTTTTTCTCGTTCTTCTTCCGACTCTCTTTCTCGCCTTCTCCATCTCACTCTCTTCGATTCTCGGTCTCGTGTTATTTTTCTTACTGGTTTTCATCCATTACCTCGCTTCTCATCTTTCTCAGGTTTTTTGGTTTTCATTTTATCCTTTTTTGGTTTTATCCATCGCCCATATTTCCCATTCTCTTTCTCATTTTCTCTGGTATTTGTTTTCTATTTTTTTTGGTTTTTATCCATCGCCCCTGCTCTCTCCCTTTCTTAGCAGACTTCTCTTCACTCCTCTGTTTCAAAGCTTCCGGGAAAAAAAAGGAAACACAGCAGACAAGATGGTTGATGCAAGTTTTGGGCGAGTTTTCTGCGGTTTTGGAGTTTGTTTTGCTATTTTCTGTTCTTTTTCTGCTGCTAGTGGTATATTGGGCTGCGGCTTCAAGATGGGAGTTCAGAAATGGGTGCTTTTTGCCTCAACAACTGAGTTGGTGCCTTTGTGGCGTGTTTTGTCTTCGCGTTTGTAGCGTGCTCTTTTTTGCCTTTGTGGTGTGTGGTTTGTAAGCCCTTGGGGTGTGTGTTTTGTCCGCCCTTGTGGCGTGTTCTGTCTTTGCCTATGAGGCGTGTGGTATGTAAGCCCTTGGGGGGTATGGTTTGTCAGCCCTTGTGGCATGCTCGGTTTTTGCCTTTGAGACGTGTGGTATCTATGCCCTTGTGGCGTGGTTATGTCTGCATCGGTGTCATCCTTTGTGGTGTGTCTCCGCAGGCAATGGTGGTGGTTATGTTTATCATATCCATTATGTTTTTCTGGCTCTGTGGTTGTCACAACCAGTATTCTGAGGGTTTATTGGGCTTGGCCCATCCCTTCCCTTAGTCTTTGTTTTTTCCTCTTGTTCGGTGTTTGAGTCTGTGTTATATTTCAATTATGAATGAAATGTTTGAACTTTTGACCAAAAAAAAAACAATTGTAGAGGCTTCAATAGACCCATGACGGAAATATACTAATTCTCTATGTTCCATGGTTACAATTTCCCCTACACTTTGTGAGAACCGTCATCAAATATACATTTTCCCTAATGGTTTTGTAAAACCATCGCCATGCATACATATTGCTAACACTTTCTAAAAGCATGGCGAAAAAAAAAGGGTTTAGAAGGCACTGTTTTATTCAATTCATTGCTAAATGTGTATTCTTACTCATGTTTTTCTAAAACTGTACCTAAAAGTATATATTTTCCAATACTTCTTTAAAAACTGTCGAAAAACTAAAAAAATCGCTTGAAAACACTTTTTCTTGTAGTGTGTTAGTCTTCTTCTTCTTCCCTTTTTTTATATTTTTTTATTATTATTATTTTTTAATATTATGTATAAAATGGAATGTGCCTAACCGGATGATAAAGGAGAAGGATTCAGGTGGATGCCTTTGTTTTAAGACTTTTGGAGGCACAACTGCATTTGCAAATTAAACACCAGTGTTCATAGATTATTGAGCAAATTGCACTGGCGTTTCAAAATGGAGGCCTAAAACACTAATACCCTACTTTATGCTTGAAAAACATAGACATCCAAAAGTTGGATTTCATTAGATATATTAGTTTTGTCACTGAAATCATTAAATCACTATTTTTTTTTTCAATTCTAAAAATATCCCTATCAAAATATGAGGAAAAAAATAAAAATAAACAGTGATTTAACAATTTAGTGACAAATAGAATAATGTGTTCAATAAAAATTCAATTTTAGGGTGTTTGTATTTTTCAAATATAAAGTAGAGTATCAGTGCATTAAAGCCTCTTTTTGAGATGCCAGTGTAATTTCGTTTGGATTACTTGGTGTAACAACCCACATATGCAAACCCTTTTTGTCACACCCCACCCGCCGGTCTCGGTTACCCGCTAGACAACACGTGGGAGTGACCCGTCACAGGATCCACGATTTTAGTCTATCAACAATAATAAATACAAATATAGACAATCAAGAGCAATAAATGTCCAATAAATGAATTAAAGAATTACAGGAGCCCAAATACTCCAATAAAAATAATAAAGGAAAGAATAATGAATTAAAACGAATACGAGTTAAGCGGAAGCAATCAAAAGAGTTATATTATTTTCTTTCCAGTTTCCTTTTCTAAGGCTAAATAATGTTTTTCATGAATCTCTAGAAAGGGCGTCCTCCAATTCTTCTCTATTCGCTGAGCGAACTGTCTAACCACTTTCCATCTCTGTCCATCAATAGGTGCAATAATCGCACTTCATGCACTCGCAAGAGCTCCCGCACAAGCTATCTCCATTTCCCACTGCCGGTGCCACATCCTCTTCATACGGGAAGGTTCCTTCATAGGAAACCAGTCCATCTTCCGGCATAATTCCTCCATTTGTGCAGGCTAATAAAACATATACAATAAAGGAGTGAGTTCTAGAGAACTCAATAAGAACAATTACAATTCCCATCAATTATCCAACAAATCATAAATGCATAAATGATATGAATGAGTGCAAAGTATGAATGATTCTAAGATTTCTAACTATGCAAGTCTCTAACAGCTGACATGCTTTAAGATATACACCAGCTCTCCTCTGGGTAAGTCTAGTCACTCTGATCCGGCAAGGATTGGTTATGATGCGTCCAAAATCTGCTCAGCCCTTGGATCTCCCCCCCCCCCCCCCAAACCACGCAGCGCCCGGGCGCCCCCCCCCCCCGGCCCCCCCCCCCCAACACAGAAAGAAGAGGTGGAAAAAAAAAAAAAACACAAACTCCTAAGCCAAAGGCCAAAAGAAAAGAAAAAAGGAGGGGGGGAGGTGATTAGAGCGGGGCCCCGATAGTTTAGGTCTATGGGGGCCGGCCGCATGTATCCGAACCCGAGTCTCGTATAGTATTCTTCTTGATCGATTGATCCGTCCCTCACCTTGTATGGTAGTGAGGTTTATATAGAGTGTACCTTCAAATCTCCTTCGTTGGATGCACTCGAGCCTTCTTCGGGTAGTCGTTGGATCTCATTAGTAAGATCCGTTGAACGATAGACTTCTACTAGTTTGGGCTAGTAGAGGACTCCTGAGATAACCGTTAGGTTATGCGATAGTTATCCCTTTGATGATGATTATCCGCAGCCGTCGCTTGAGTCTCATTCATCATCAGTGGTGATTACCCTAATCCATAAGTAAGATTAGGGCACGCTTGCAGCCGAATAATCTCTCTTCTTCAGCAAGCCATCTTCTGGATCCGGTTCGCTCGGGAGCGATTCGGTTTTCTCCGTTTCGACCGGTGGTTGGGGGTCGGACCAGGTATGAACCCGGTCCGATCATAAACTCTCCATATCACGAGCCCCCGGCACTGCGCTTCGGTCGATCCCGAGGGCTTGGTTTTTAACTCGGGTTCGGTCGTCAGGTGATGATCTCTCGTGCTTCATTAAATGTCATATCACATTTAATGCGGTGGTCACTTTTCCTCGAGCGTTGTGAGTGTAAGGCCACATGTCTTTGTTGCGCTTGATCTGTCGTGGCTCACGTCATCCAAGCGACGGTTTCCGAACGCCTATTTCGGATTCGTGAGTTCAAACTTTCAAAACGTCTTTGAATCTTGATCATCAATTTTGCATCAATCTCGATCGTTCAGATTCCCGAACACTCGTGCGGGAGTTTTAAAAGCGGTTCGTTGTCTTCGTAGGTTTCATTCTTCCCGTCTTGAATTTGAACCTTTGTCGTCGCTTTCGCGCCTTCCCGCTCTCAAGCTTCCGTCTCACCGAATCGCAAGTTTACTGGTCTTTTCTTTTTGTAGTTTACTGGAAACAAGTAATGGCGGACGATAGGGCTTCTTTAGTACCCCATGTTGGTGATAGCAAGTGATGCTTTTGCTTCTCTTGCCCCCGAACAATGGATAGTGATAACAAAACCCTAACCGTCCTCCGGCAGAGTTCGCTGAAGTTTCTCAAAAAGGTTTTCAAAGAAAAACCGAAACTTCTCCCGTCCTTGTCGAGTCCGGATCTTCCAAGATCGTTGATTCCTCTAGGCAACCTCAAACCTCCGGGTCCAATAGTGGGCCTGGCTTTGTTCCCTCCATTTATAATGGAGAAACTCTTCTTTCCGCTGTCCAAGATTTTGACCTTCCTTCCTCATATTAGGTTAGGGCTCCCCACCCTGATGAGAGGGTTGATTCATCCCTTCCGGGTGAATTTTCTCTCGTACATAGATACACCGGAAAGCGGGGTTCGCTTTCCCTTTTTTAATCCTTTATTTTCCGCAGCTTTGAATCACCGGAACATTTTTCCCGAATG
The DNA here is from genome assembly GCF_041222555.1 of Hakea prostrata. Classification (NCBI taxonomy): domain Eukaryota; kingdom Viridiplantae; phylum Streptophyta; class Magnoliopsida; order Proteales; family Proteaceae; genus Hakea; species Hakea prostrata. Next base: position 31,869,332 of record NC_142602.1, on the reverse strand, counting down.
CTCCTCCCCAATAGCCGGCGTCTCATCGTCGGCTTCTTGGGTTTGTGTTTTGAGCTTGGCATCACGCCATCTCTTTCTCTTTTTGTACATTTTCACGTTCTTTCTATCTCCCATCCTCCCGGATGGGTTTTTCTTTCCAAGCGCAATAGGGCTGAACTTGATTGGAGGGGCAGCATCCTTGCCAAAGGAACTTGCCCTTCTAACCACAAAAGATGGCGCGAATGATATTTTTTCTCTCGTCGAGCGCCTCCATCAGATCTTAACTTCCCGACCACCTGGAGGAGGTTTACTTCTTCGTCCGAAAGTAACCGGGCCTTCCCTTATCCAAAGAAGACGAGGCGGCCATCGTGAAGATCAAATCCATTCCGTGGTATCAAGAGATACATGGATATGAAATGGAGTATAACTCCATCCTTCAAGATCGGGGCTTGGCTCATTGTGAGCTTCTAACCATCATCCTTTGATTTGATCGAAGTGAAATGTCTTGAATTCTGATTCTTGTCCTTCTTCTTTGCAAGGCCTCCCGTAACGAACCCCGAAAGCCTCGCGGGTAAAGGCCGCTAAAGCCGTTGTGACAGCCGAGCAACGATCGCCCGTGGTCTTGACTCAGATCAAGAGGCTTCTCTTCCCTCTCCCGACCCCTCTTACAGGGGTATCGGGAATATCAGCCCGTAGCCGATGCTTCGGTAAAGGGAAGAAACCAATGGTGGAGAGGGCCACCGTCTCCTCCTCCGTCCGAACCAAGAGGAGGCATGACACAATTGATGCTCCCTCCAACAAAAAATCCAAAGCTTCGACGGATGGTGAGGAAGTCTTCCTCCCCCAAAGGGACCCCGAAGATGACCGACAGGTCACTCGGATCCCGAGAAAGCCGCAGAGTGGAGCTCTCTCGGCCTTGCTCCTTCCGATCGCCAGGAGTTTGAAGCCCCCGGATGACACCTCCCTTGTGAGTCAATCTACAAGGTAACGGTCTTCTTGCTTATTTATGTTTTCATAATTTCTTATGACTTCTTCCGATGTCTTCCATCTTCCCGTGAATGCCGTGTTGAGCTTTTATCAACACATGGAAGCATTGAGCCGTGTTGGTCGCACCAGCTCCTTGCCGCAAACTTGTGAAGAGAAATTGGCCAAGGCCAATTCTCAAATAGACTAGACCGACCGCAGCCATCGTGGAGCTGCAGAAAAAGCATGAGGAAGAAGTGACGTCCCTCAAGGAAGCCCTTGAAGCTTCAAGAATTCGTGTCTCTCGCCGCCGAGCGGAGGCCAGGAAGCAAAAGGCAGCTGCCACGTTGTTTGGTGACCGCCTTGAAATTAAGAGTAGGGATCTCGAAGAACATCTGAAGTTGGCAATCCCTAGCAAGCCTGAGCATATCAAGCCAAACCTTCGGAAGGAGTGCATCCGGAAATACCTGGACAGCGTACCTTTCTCCGAATTGCTAGGTTTCTACAACATTCAGGCTTACCGCATGGGGCGGTAACAACGTTTGGGAGCAGATCCTTGAACGATCCCCGACTTCGACACCGCTCCTTTTCGTGAGGTATGCCACCCGGAGGTCTTCGGGAAAGTTGGTATGGATCTCCGCGACCGGGCCCGTGGAGTAGATGATCCTTTTCCAGCCGACCCTCAAAGAGGATTCTAGTGCGGCCGGCCTTCCGGGGGGCCGCCAAGTTGTTGCTGTAGAGGATTCAGCCGATGACGTTCTTGAGGAAGGCTCTTCTCAGGATCCTGAGAAAAGTCATCCCGACCAGGGTCCCTCGGGCAACAATGAAGAAAAGGCTTAGGGTGTTGTTCCTTTGTAAAGATGTACCCTCATTTTAATGAATAGACATTTCTTTATTCATTTTGGCCTCATAATTTTTCCCATCTCTTGCCAAGTATTGCCTTGAATATCAAAGTATTAATGATAAAACTTATCACTTAACTCTTCATTCCTCGCCGAATAATGATCTTGTAGAAATATTGTGAAGATGCGTTTCGGGAAGATGCGTTAATCTTCCCCACCACTTCATTTATTGCAAAGTCCGCACGTTTCCCTTCCGCGAAGTTCAAACGTTTTCCGCTTTTTTGTGTACCATTCATCGTTTCCAATGAATCGGAAATACCTCCATTATTTTAATGGCAAGGCGACGATTGGAGGTTTCTCTCGCACCAGTGTGCTCGCTTCCACATGTTCCCATGTGGCATCCCTTCGACCGTTGATCTTGCTTTTTGCGGATTTCGAAGCGTCGTTTCGATCTGGGTCGTCGGTTGTCCTTAGCCTTCAACCGTCGTCTTATACCTGAGGCTATTTAAAGCCTTCGTGGGTACTCTCCATCTAACCTGACTTCTGCAAGATAGATTTGCTAAAGTGCCAAAGCAACCTTTCGTCCTTCAGCCGCGCTCCGTATTCCTCGTACTTCGACGACAGCTCTATCCATTTCCGAACAAGTGAGTTTTAGATTTCTCATCTTCTTCCCTTTTCCCCCCAAAGTAAACCGCACAGTAGTTATACTTGGGGTTTAGTTTGTTGGTCTGTCGATGCTTTAGAAAACTAGGGTTTCCCCATTGTTGTCAGCTTTATTTCCAGTACCGATACGGCTGCTTTTTTTTTTTTTTTTTTTTGGTAGTAGTGGCTCCCAAGATCAACCCAGACTTTATCGAGCAAAATCTCGCAAGAATAGCGTTCCGTCGGTGGTGATTGGGGCCAGTGCGGTGGTTTCAGCTAGTGAATCCTCCAAGCGTAAGGCGATCGCTGGCGGTGAATCTTCAAGTCGATTCCCGCAGCTTCGTTGATGCCGTCCTCTGCGCCTCCTTTGCCCGAAGTGACCGCTCGTCTTTCCCAGAAGATCTTGATCACTCCGCTGCCGATGGTCCCGGCGGCAATCCCGCTGGTGAGCCCGTGGTGAGCCTCTGTCGGTGCACCCCCGAAGGAGACTCTTCGGGCATCCGAGGCAACTATGTTGGCGTCTCGATGAAGGTGTGGCCTCAGCAGGTGCTGCTCCTATTTCTAACTCCAAGTGCTTGTTTGGCATCCTCCTCCTCTCCTTCCGAGTTGGAGGATTTTGCTACCAGAAGCGCCGTCGGATGACAAGTGATGAAGCTCATCCTTCTCTTGGTGTAGTTCGTCCTTCTCTTGATGTAGCTCATCCTTCTCATCCTTCGCTCGAATTAGTGTCAAATGAGTTTGACAAAGCGTTGGAATGGTGTACCGCTGCTCGAATGACTTCCGAGAGCGCAGCTTCTTTCCAAACTTCCAGATGAAGTCTTTACGAAGTCACCGGTGATGTAAGTCTTTCTTCATTTTCCTCCGATTTTGAAAAATTACTTTTCTCGCTCCTCGCTAACTCGAAAGTTGTTTGCAGGAGTCTTGTTGGTAACTTCCACAACCAAGTGGAAGCAAGCATTAGACTCAATAGGTTGAGCAATGAAGTTTCTAGGCTTCGGGAATCTCTGAAGCTAAAGATGTTGAGATTGCTTGCCTTCGAATCTAGCTTGGGAGGTGGCAGAGAAAAAGAATTCGATGATTGGTCGTCTTCGGTCGGATTTGGATGATGCCAGGGAGAAGATCCGGCGACCGGAACGGACAGCTTGAAAGTCAGAGCTAAAGGATATGAAACATTACCCGAAAGGCAAGCCGTCGTGCCTTTGCCCGAATCCCTTCCAACCGATGTTCGCAGAGCCTCGTGTCTTCAAGTATTTACACAAGAAGCCTTTTGTTGATATGCTGAATGCTTATAACTTGCAAAGCGCATCGGGATGGTGAGAACGAAGTATGGGAATCAATATTAAGGAAAGATCCTCATTTTGATACGACTCCCTACAAAGGTCGTTTGCCATCCCCGAAGTATTTACCAACCCGGGTGTTCCTCCTCCCGATCGGACCAAGGATAAGATTGATCCTCCACCTTCCGATCCGATATTATGCAATATCCGGAAGATTCTCCCGTTTATTCTCCGCTGGAAGAAGTCAATTATGACGAGCTTGTGCCGAATGCGAGTTTGGTCGAGGACCATTCTTCTCCCGGACAAGTCGGGCAAAGAGTATGAAATTGCAGAGGATTTTATGAATATTGAAATATTTTTGTAATCCTCATTTCTTCTTTTCCTCACCAATGGTTGACTCATATGTTTGTTCTAGCAAAGTCGCGTCGATCTTGTATAACTTGTTAACAACACCGTAATGACTTTCTTCTTTGATCGAGATTGTATCCAGCTCTTGTAATTGTTTTGATACCGGCCTCTTTGGATCTTCCAAGAAATAAGAAATTACTTTATCTTGAACTTTGCTAGCCACTTGAATCGTCGTTGCATTAGGTCTTAGTTGTCTCAAACAATGCCTACACTTAAGGATTTCCGAGAGAAATACAATAAGTCCGAGAAGGAACTCACTCGGTTTTAAACCGATGCCTTATACTTAAGGATTTCCGGAGAAATACAATAAGTCCGAGAAGGAACTCACTCGGGTTTTAAACCGATGCCTTATACTTAAGGATAATTCAAAAATTCAATAAGTCTCGAAGGAACTCACTCGGGTATTAAACCGACGCCTTGCAAAAGGAACTCACTCGGATTTTCATCCGATTTTCATCCGATGCCCCGACTTAAGAAAGTTCGAAAGATTTTCCATAAGTGTTGAAGTGTTGAAGGACCCACACGAATTTTCATCCGATGCCTTATAGTTGGATCTTGGTTCTTGAATGTGGTGTATGATGCCCCCCAATCAAAAGATAGTTTGTTGAAAACCAAAAATTGCATTGATTGAGTTGAAAATGATTACATCACGAACAAAATTGAAATCATCCTCAAGGATAAAACTTTTTGAGATGCCTAGCATTCCACGAACGATCCAACTCTTTCTCGGAATCAATGTTCTTCAGCTTGTAAGCTCTCGAACCGACCGGTTTCACAACCATATAAGGTCCTTCCCAGAAGGGTCCAACTTTCTTTGGTGACGCGGGTCGGAAGCTAGGGTGTTTCTCAACACCAAATCTCCGGCTAAGTACCGACGATTCTTCACTCGAGTATTATAATGAGACGCTATCCTTCTTTGATAATGTTGAGTTCGTGCTATTGCCTTTGCCCGAACTTCATCCAACAAATCAAGACTATCAAGCAGTCCTTGTTCATTTGCTTTTTCCTCGAACTCACGATCCCTTAACGTCCTCGCCATTATCTCCACAGGTGCCAATGCTTCGGATCCATATGCCAACCCGAATGGAGTTTCTCCCGTAGGTGTTCGAACCGTAGTTCTATAAGCCCACAAAGACATTATATAGTTCTTCGACCCAAGAAGCTTTGTCACCTTCAGTCTTCTCTTTATTCCTTCCAAAGAGCGTTCGGTTAGTAACCTCTACCCGGCCATTACTTTGGGGGTATGCCACCGAGGACATACGATGCTCGATCATATATGTTCCAGCAAAATTGCTCAAATTGTGGACAATGAACCGAGTACCATGGTCAAGGACAATTATCTTTGGAATCCCAAAGCGATATATGATTGATTCAAGCACAAATTTCTCCACTTTTTTCTCAAGAATTGTCGCCAGCAACGGCTTCTACCCATTTTGTGAAGTAATCAATTGCTACTATCGATATTCCCGTCCGCCCTGATGCCTTGGTGAATTTGCCCATGATATCAATTCCCACATTGCAAAGGGAATGGGATTTAGAATTGAAGTCATAATTTCCGCCGGGCGCCTTGACATCAGTAGCATGAATTTGATAGCACTACATCGACTAACGTAGTCCATAGCAGCTTCTTGGATCTTAGGCCAATATAACCCCAACTTAGAATTTTGTGGGCTGTGGCTCGCCACCCATGTGAGCGCCACAAATTCCTTCATGAACCTCAGCCAAAGCTGAGTTTGCTCCTTCGGGCCCTATACATCTCATAAGAGGTCCAAAGATAAGATCTTTTATATAGTCTCCCATTCTCAATGACAAATCTAGCTGATTGATTCTTGATCAACCTTGCTTCTAACGGATCCTCGTGCAACTTGTCATCTCTTAGATATTCAATTATTGGATCCATCCAAAGAACGTTCGCTTCAATATAAGAAATTTCTTTCATGATAACTTGGAAAAGTTACCTCTTCAATGTAGACCGAAGGGTCTAGATTCTTTTCCTTGGCATTGGCTAGTCGGGATAGCTCATCTCACGATCGAATTTTCATTCCTCGAAATCTGAGATATCTTCAAATTCGGAATTGGTTCTGAAATGCCCGCACTATCTCCCGATATTTTTGCAAGCTGGTTCTTTAATGCCATACTCCCCCCGGACTTGGTTGACTATAGCCGAGAGTCACTATAAATAGTAACATCTCGCAATAGCTAATGCCTTTGACAAC